>NW_008682030.1:0-21765 GCF_000695815.1 Acanthisitta chloris
GTGCCTCCTGCTGCTGCGAGACTCACCCGGGGCTCCTCCGCCTGCGAGGATGCTGTGGTGTTCCCTGGAAGCCGGTGCGAAGTAGTGGGTACTGCGATAGATTGCCATCGGAGAAGGAAACAAGCCCTTTTTTTCCCCCTTCCTTTTTTGTTTCCTTTTTTTCTTTCTTTTTTTTTTTTTTTTTAAATTTCTCTTTTAGCTTTGTAAGCTGTGACATGCGAAAAACAGCTCTAGACTACTTTGTGGTGGCGTGTGCTTGAGTGTAACCTAGCGGCAGAACTCTTCCAATAGTTAAAAGGCTGGTTAAGATCTTGGTTTTGGAAGTGGTTCTGCGTGCGAGGTTTAATCCATGTATAGTTTCAACACCTGTCTGATAGAAAGAAAGGTTTGAGGCAAAAAGCCTCGTTGAAAGGTTTTTGCGTCTCGGGAGCTACTTACGTGGCATTTCAGCACCACTAAGCCACTGTTTCTGTCTGAAATTCTGTCACTTCTTAGAAAATGAATGACAGTACTCTTAGAATCACATGTGCTTCATGTAAAGAGTATTCAAATAAAAAAGATTAGATGCAGTACTGCAGGATGTATAGCAAGATAGTCTCCTTGATGTTTGTCCTTTCATAAAGTTATGCCAGCTGTGTAGCTCAGTTTATACACCAGCAAAAACAGCCCCTTTGGAGCCAAAGAGAAGTTTCAAACCGAATTTAGCTGCTGCTCTAAAAACCTTTAACAATTTTGTAGGTTGTTAGCTTAATGCTCAATTAGTAACTCTGATGTGCTAGTAGGGCAATACCTGTTTAAACGTGGTGGTCTAAAGCATTCATATGGGAAGCAGGTGGGAGAAGCAGCCCATAGTGAGAAAGGTGGTTGTTTTAGCATGCTGTTGTGACCACTATGTCCAAGGCCTGGAAACTGAAGCTAACTAAATGCAGGCTACAAATCAGCCAAAATTCTAAGAAACAGTCAAGAAGGCATGGGAGCAGTATAGCACAGGATGTCCTGGTATCACTGCAGCTCCTTCTTTGTAATATTTTTTATTTGATGTTCAGATGACTTTTCAGAAGCTATTTTGTAGTGAAGTGAAATCTTCTCATAGGACTGGGTAATAGTCATTGACCTAATCGGAACATGGACTAGATGAAAGTTCCTTCTGGCATGCAAAAAAAACCCCTGAAATGATTAGCTTTACATTATGAACAAGAATTAAATACTGCAGCAAGTCTTAGCCTGCAGCTTAAACAAGTAAATCTCAGCATGGCTTTTTGTGGGGAATGTTTTTTCACCAGAACTATGTTTAAAGATAACCTTTGCATGAAGGTTGTGATTTTGCACCTGTAGTTATGTTTAAATGAGCTAAGTGAAGGTCTCTGTTCTGGATCTAGGACAGCCAAAATTAATTGGTGTGACACTAATGTTCCTGCTTATCTGATTTGACATTTGATTTGTGATTTGACACCTTTCCTTTAAGCTATAATGTATACCTGATGAAACAAAGTAATTCTGTTGGCAATCTGAAAAGATGACATTGAGCGTCTTTGTCATCAGATATGATTTATCTTAGATCATAGTTCTTGACTGAGACTCTTGTGAGGACTGAGAACTACTTCTAGTTTCCCATTCACATCTCCCTCCGAAGCATTTTTATTTGTGGTGGGGTGACTGGTAGTCTGTTTTCAGCTTGGAAAATGCACATTAAGTTTTTCATCACCAAGCTGTTATTCCTTCAATGCAATGTTCTTGCTACTAACTCTTCTTAATATGCTAAATTAACAATGCTCTTATCTAACACTATTTTCACTATTTCATAGACTGTTTTCATAAAGAGTTTTGAAAAGCAGGATATTAAGAAAGACAGAGATATGAGGTGTATGCAATGTCTATAGGAAAGCTTGTTTATATCTGTCTGTTTCTATTATTCTGTCTCAATGAGAAAAATATTTAAAGCTTCTCTTTTGGCCTAACCATATAGTGGATCTTAGCTGTGAAATTTTCTCGGACACAAATCTAGAGCCCTGCACAGTCATTACTTCTACTAGTTATAAACATCAGGTTTGTCGAGTTTGATCTTTTTTGGGGGGTTGTATTCAGAAAAGATGAGTTCTAACAGGCAGTGGTTATAATAGCTCTAATTATAGGCATAACCATAAAGAATCTGGGCAGGATTCTTGGTGTCCAAACAAGTGAGGGTTAGTGTTTGTCAGGCAGCTGAACTCCTGTGTAACCTGTCCTTTCAATTACGTCACCTGTCAGGCTTCTGGCCAGCTCAGCTAAACAGGACATGTGTGGCCGCACATGGTGGTGGCTCTTGCTGTTTCTTGCTTCTCCATAATACTGTTTTACTTCCATAGTGACTAATGTGTGATGAATTGGCAACGTTGGTGCTCATTAGGCTAATTAACTTGTTTCCAGATAGATTTGGTATGTAATTAAGAACAGCTCGGTGCCTGAAAGCTGCTAGAGAGATTTCAGACTTTTCTAAGCCACGTTCTCTAGGTCCTTCCCTGGCTCTAGAATTGAAAGGTTTTGAGCTCTAAGGTGACATTCAGCCAGAAGGAAGTGGTGCATTCAGAGACTATTTAAGGAGAACAGAGAAGGCTGAACCCAGGCAGGGGTCTAGATTTTCTTGGTATAAAGGCTTAGTATCTATCAGGTGTTAAAATAACTTGCTGTTAAAGGGCTTATCTGATAGTTTCTCTATTTATTTTTATCTATTGAGTTTTTTCTTAGCAGCATAGTCACTACTTGTTTTTTTTCTTGTGATGTTTTTGGTGCTAGGGACTGTAGCAAGTATTTTAATATGTTTGATAAACGCATAGCTTTGCATTGTACTCAAATTTTGTGCTACAAAATCCTGTAATACTATTTTTGTGCATTTGCAAAGCTCTATATTATTGTCTCATGTATATATGAGTAATTAAGAACTTTCTCTCAGAAAATTGGATTCAAGGCATTGAAATAATATTCTTACTGTTTGTCTACCTTCACCAGACATCTGTGCTGTGCTGTGATCTAGGCTTAATACCTATTGTGCTGTAGATAATGTGTGCTTATGCAAAATATTGTTCCTAGAGGAATAACTCTGGCTGTATCAGTGGTTACAGGTCCAATTACTTCCTTGAGATTGCCTAGCAAATACCACTCTGTGGGTGCTTATTTGACTTGATTCATTTAGACTGTGTGATTTTGAAACAAATGCCTATTAAAAGCAGGCTGACCACAGCTTTGTTTAACAGTTACGTTTCATGGATCGCAGTCTTCTGCCAATGGGCTGGGAGTTGTGAGGAGGAAACTGTGACATGAGCTGAATTAGTTAATTCTCTGAACTTCAGCTTGGGGATGGCAGAAGCAAAACCCATTGCAATTGTATTCCAAAACAGATGATGGACTATGTTTTTGGTTTCAGCAGCTCTACAGTAAGTTAAGAACCAAAATAAAGATCTCCAGGCTCTTCTTGCAGCTTTGTAAGAAAATGTTTGCATATAAATAAAAAGTAGTTTTGATGAACATCATACTACTTGTAAGAACTAAAATAAGATTACCATACTTGAAAGTATGAGAAATAATCATTGCATTAGATGACAGATATTAATTAATAGACCTTTTCAGTCTAAAAATCAGTATTGTGAGAACGGAACTGAGTAGAGCAGGTGGTGTGGGACTCTGTTGCAGGGAAGTTCAGAGCAAATACTTCAGGCTGCTGTGGGGGAAGCGTTCTGACGTAAGAGCTGCAGTGTGGTTTTAGCTAACCTGCTGGCTTGGTGCAGCTCCTCGGTTGTGTGTCCTGTCAGAGATGACGCTCATTAATGTGGGCTGAGCACTGTGCTCTCTTCTGCTCTGTGTGCATTCCTAGCTACGTAAGCAATTGTTGCAAAAATTTTGTTACAGGGCTTCATGCTAATCGTGCTGCTCAATTTCATTTAAATCATCCAGGTTCCTTCCTTATACAGTGAGTCTAAGAATAAGGGACTGTGGGAACTGTTAAACAATCAAAAAACTCTGTCTGTTATCATTTGAGACATATCATGGTGAAAATACCAAGTGCCATCTTCAAAAATGCAGAGTAGAGTCTGGATATCACATGGCAAATGGAGCAGGACTCAAGGAGAGTGCTGGTTGCTGTTGCCTTGAGTATGGTGGGATACTTGAGGATACAATAACTGGATTATTGTGAGACAGAGAAAGCATAAATTGTCTTTTTGTACATTTTGGGTTTGCCAGATTTTTAAAATTAAACTTTTGAGGATAACAATCTTGGGAACACACAATAAGCACAGCTTATTTATTCTGTATTTTTGAAATCCAGGTTCTTTGAGTTGGTAGATTATTCTTTTAATTCCTTATTTTTCATGGAGGTTATATTACATTCTGGGCTGTGGTGTTCCTTACTTTTAGGGATGGGGATTATCACTCAGCAAGACATCTTTCTAAAATTAGAATAAATAAATGTACCCACTAATGGTGATTTGGTTCAAGTTTCCTGAAATGTTAATTTGTAAGGGCAATACTAAAGTTGTCACTAAGGGACTTAAAAGTAACTTTAAATTCTTATTTAATTTCAGGGGAAAATTTGCAGTGGTGAAGAAGTGTATCCAGAAAGATACTGAGAGAGAGTTTGCGGCAAAATTCATGAGAAAAAGAAGAAAGGGCCAAGACTGTCGGATGGAAATAATCCATGAAATTGCAGTTCTTGAGTTGGCACAGTGCAACCTCTGGGTCATTAACTTGCATGAAGTTTATGAAACTGCAACCGAGATGATTTTAGTCCTGGAATAGTAAGTACTAGTAATAATTCCTGAATAATCTTTTGCAGTATTTGCTTAAAATTAATAATGAAAAAATAGTGTATTAATGTGGTAGTTTTTATTGCTTGCCTGTTATGCTTTGCTTTTGTCTTCAAAAAGAATTGCTAAGAAAATCAGTATTACAAGAAGTTATGTTCAGTCTCATAACTACTGCAGATTATAATGGATTTCTCTATTTGTGTAGTGTCTTTCAAAGCTGAACTCTAATTTATGTAGTTTAAAAAATCTTTAATGAAATATGAACTGTGTACACTCCCTGCTTGTAAAAGAGGAAGAGGAAAGAAGCAGTGAGTATCTGTTCAAGAAGTGAAGCTTATTTCATTGACTGTGACAAAGATAGGGTTTTTTACCACTTACGAAAAAGGTATCAAAAGCAATATCATCGTTGAAAAGAAACTATTGGAAACACAAAAAAAAAGCTCTCTAAAACATTGTCTTTTGGGGGAAAGTAAAAGAGGAGGGTTGAGACCTAGAAAAGTTTCTTTCAAAGAACTTGTGACTCTGCATTTGTCTTTGTGGTTTTCTTCACCTGAGTTTGTCCAGATGGGTATTCCTGCAGCTGTTGTGACTGTTCGTCTAATACACCAGTGCCTTAGATACTTGACATCTAGGTTCCAAGAGGCAGCCAAGTGCTTGCTGCTATGGAACTCTAAGTTCCTGTTCAAGCTCTGTGGATTTTAAATAATTAGAAGAGGAATGGTGAGGCTCAGTAGCTCAGAATTGCCTTAACCTGTCTGCTAAGGTAAATCTAGTTTGTGCAGCTCTTTTCTTACTTGATAGCAGAAAGAAACTGTGAGTAACTTTGTGTCCCAATCACGTCTCCTTTAGAAGTCAAAAGAAACTGTCTTTAAAGTTCAGTGAAATGAAATGAGACCATGTCTGCTCTGTATCCTTCTAGAATACTTTTTTTTAAACTTCTCTGTGTCCTTATGGAATTCATGATATATGAAATATTCAAGTGTCTGTTTGCATGCAAAGGTGTGACAGAGCTTCTTTAGTTCTAACTGCTGTTACTGGAAACTCATAAATACCTGCCTTAAACACTAGCAGAAATTAAAACTAGGATACAGTTTGCACTTCTGGATCCCATAGGGATTTAATACGAGCCGTAGAATCCAAATATGCGATGAGTTTTGTGATAATTTAAATGCAAAACTGCTGGTTTTCTTTTAGAACTCAGTTCTCTTACTATTGCAAAACTTTTTTAATCCAAAGTGTTAACTAGGTTGTTCAGTAATTAGCAAAATTATTGTTTTTATACTCATCAAACAGTCATAGCTTGTTTCAGATAAATAGCTGAGTGTTAAGTGTTGTAAATTACAAGAACAGTCTTTCCCTGAGTTCAGCAAATATGTCTGGATGCTTCTTTGAAAGTCAACATGTTCCAGAGACATGTTGCAACAAAACAGGTATGAATGTTAGTGAATTTCTGGCATTCTGTGTGCAGAGGATTAAAGAACATACCTAGATTGCAAAGTTTCTCTAGGGCATTTCAGTTTCTATTAAGCTTGATGGTCTGTGTGGCAGATCTTTATCTTGTGAAGGAGTAAAACAAATACTTAATCATTGGCCACTAATCTGCTAGGGTTTTAAAGTTTCTTGTCTTGATGTTGAATCTGCCATAAGGGCTGAGGAGAACACCTAGTGTTTTGCCTTTGGGAAGAGAAATATTAATGTTACATGGAGGGAGGGATGTCGTTCAAGCAGTATCATTTTTTTGACATAAAACGAACTTAAAATTGGCCACTAACAATATTCAGTGTTGAGCAATGGGAAGCAATGTGGCTTCAGCTGTAGCACAGCAAATTGGTGCTTGTCTGCACCCACCCTGACTACAGTCTCTGACTTTTTTTTTTGTGTCACAAGGCTTCAATCAGAGTATTTAAGTCACAGATGAAAGGATAAGTAAGTCTGAAGGGGTAACAGGTAAAGCCTGGAATTAATCTGTGGGTCAGTCATGTTTCCGTATTTCAGTGAAAACGGAATAAATGAAAAATCCTGGAATTCTACTGGAAAATATAGAGATAGTCTGGGAAACTTGGTACATCAGGTATAAAAGGAAAAAAGCAAAAAAACCTTTGGGGCTTCATATATGTATGCAACCTACCTGACTTTTTCCAATTTCTTTCAAAAGAAAGAGCAACAGAGCATCTGATGTTTAAGAACTGGTGGGTTTTTCAAGTGTTCATCACCATGTTTTTATGCATCTGTGGAAGGGGCAGATGATATTAGTGGGTCATTAGCAGGTGGGATGTTAGAAAAACCTAAGTGCAACTTCAAAAATCTAAATCATTAAGTATGATGTTTTGAAGAGGGTCTGAACTGAGCAATCATCTGCCAGGGTCTTGTGTAAATATAGTAGACTTTTGTTGTGCTTTCTCTAGAAAAAGTTGTTGTTATCATCTTGAGGACATAGTCAGCGTTTATCCCATGAATTGTGGGTTTTCACCAGTAGTTAATTGGACCTGGTTAATGTTACTACTTGTATTGTCTTGGACATTGCTTATTGTCCTGCTTACTAGAGGTGTGAAGGGTTAGAATGTTGGCAGGAAACAATTCATTTGACATGGGATTCAACAGATAGAACTTGAATCAAAAACCACTGTAATCAGGAATAACTGTGCTGCTCCAATGTTTGCATCTTGTCTATTAGAATAATAACCAAGTTGTTCTTGCTGGCAGTCTCAAATCTAAACTGGAGCTCTTCAGAAGGTTTTAGGGGAAAACTTCTCAAATGGTGTTAGTTACCTTTGTTTGTGTTTCAGTTCTTCAGCTGCCTGATTGGAAAGGTTAAGGAAAAAAATAAAAGCATTTGTCTGAGAACAAAGAACTTAAAAGAACAGTGTCTACAACTTAATGTATTTGCATACTTTTCTTCCTGTATGTCCTCTCATCAGATACGGATTTACAGTTTTCTCAGGCTTTGGGAACATAGGCATGTTATGGTAGCCTTACACTGGAAAAATTCTCAGCTCACTTGCTTACTATCTAATGGTCTGCCTAGCCAAGGGAAAGGGCTATGGCTGTCAGCAGCAGTGTACATGAACCTTTGTGGCTAGTCTTTCAGCCACTTTGGTGTGATCTTCTTGTACTATAAGTTCCATGTACAGAAACTAGGTGAGTTTCCATTATCTTGCAAAGATAACACTTTCAAGAAAGACTTTTGACAGAGTTTAAGATTGAGGGAGTAAATTTTTGCCTCTTGCAGACTGTATATGGTCTCACTCAGCCTTGAAATCAAGTCTAAATACCTGTACTCTGAGGATTTGTACTTCTGATCCGTTAGAGCTCTGGGAATGTTTAATTTTTTCAGGTGCACTGAAATAGATTTGTTTAGTCTTTTTCTAATGATGGGTTAAAGGGCTGTGTTAGTGGATTGTAAGTGCTCTTGAAAGAAGTTTGATGCAGATTTTCATGCAGTGTAATGTTAAGATACATTTCAAGGAGGATAAGTAGTCTCCATTTAATCTAAAGTCAACATAATTATAGCAAAGATTAGTCCTCCAGACTTCTAAATGACTTTGAGGTCATTTATGCTGATAAGCAGCAGTAAAATGCTATAATGCTTTTCATTGATGAAGAGCAATTGGATTTTGCAGGAAACTAAGGAAGTTAATAGCACAACAATACTTTCATAAATTAAAATGGCTAAAGAATTGTGGTTGCCATAGCTTTCAACTTTGGAAAGACTTCTTATGTCTCAAATCTTTTTCAGACACAAAGCTAAGGGAGTGTGTACTAGAGAAATAATGTCTTCTGAGTAACACTGGATTTCCAAATGTTGTGCTTTTAAATATTTCCTTATCCATTTTTCTAGATTAAGATGGCTTGTTTTCCGAAAGACTTTGTTGTCCTAAAGCTAATTCTTTGCTTTTATTCCCTAGGAACATTTTCAGTGTAGGTGGGAGGGGGTGCCCAGTAGTTTGCAAAGTTATTTCATAATGACAATTAGAAAAGCTACAGTTTAATAGAAAAATGTGTTCTTAGAGGAAAAATGGGTAAATGGTATAAACAAAAGTGGTCTGCATGTATACAGAAATCACAGCAATGACATGCCCATGATACTGTCCTAGCAGGTATTTTAATGCCTTCTGTGGTTGGATTAATTTAATTTATTTTTTTTTCTGAAATCTAGCTGGGGAATACAAAATAGCTGAGTTGAAACTATAAAGGAGCTTGGCAAACCTTGGCATAGGTGTGTGGGAGAGTCTTTTTGGAGTTCATTTTGACACATAGTACTTCCAACTGCTTGTGACTGGGTTGGCTCACAGCTGGCTGACTGTTTTGCTTAAGGGAATCAATTAAGCTCACTCCACAGCAACAATACACAAAACAGTCTTGCAGTGTCAAATTTCCATGCCTTCTCTTAAAGGGTTGCTGCTTACTAGTTTGAGTGTGGTGATTTTTGAATAGAATGAATTGTCTGGAAGAAGTTTTTCTATCTGTGTCCTAAATGGCAAAGTTAAGATGGAAGAATGAAACATTGCACGTGAAGTCACCTTTCCATGTGAAACTATTTTGTAAAGCTAAGTGTCTATGGTAGCTGGGAATGGCGATGCCTCATAAATCACGAAGTGGGTGTGCATGTGTAAGGGCTGTATTTGCATGTCTCACTCTTAAAAATGCTGATGAACTTAGGCTTCTTCAGAAGTGCTGGGAGGTACTTAAATACATCTTTTTAAAATAAAATTTTCTGGATCAAGGGTTTTCTACTCTCATGTGGCGGCATGATTTCACTGATGGGACATTGCTTCAACTTTTATTGCCTTGACTTTAAACACATAGTTCAGAGTTCTATAACTGTAGTATTAAAATTCTAGGTAGCATACATTTTAGGCTGGTGCCTACTTCAGTGTTAATTAAGTTACACTAATAAATTGTAACAGATGCCTACCAAGTAGACATAAAGCAAAATGGGCTTTATAAGCCCCTTCTGCCCTCAACTCCCCCTGATTTTTCAGCTGGGCCTATAAAAAGTAAAGTGTGATTCCTGGTCGACAACAACAGGTTTTGGGTATAAATACTATTTCACAGAATTAAATAGCAGAAATATTTTTTTCTGGATTTGAAGTGGCAGAGCTACACCAGCAATATCCCAGGGCTCTTGCTGTAAAACACGTCGTGTTGGTGCTTTTGGTAGTAGATCTTATCACTGTATGTGCATTATAATTCACTAGTACAAGGAATTAAATCACTCTTTCAAGTAATGTATGTCATTCTTAAAGTAGAAAGTATAATTTATGGATTGCAGTTGATTTTTTTTTATCCCTATCCAATTGATGTTGCTTTTTCAAGAAATATGGTTTCAAATATTAGAATACACCAGCCTGTGTTAATTTAAAAAATATCATTAATATCTGAATCCTGTTCAAAGCTGAAATATTACTATTCCATGAATTAAATGAAAATGTATTTAAGAAAGATGTGATAGTGTCAGGCGTGTGCAATTTTTCTAAAGGAATTAAAGTATTAATATTCCTTTGAAAAACTCCTTTTATGCTTGAGCTCTATCATCTCTGATACAGGATGAAGAAAAATAATTATTTAATAGAGACTTAATTTTTTTAGAAAGAAAATCTTAGTTTAATAAATCAAATTGTACTACTGTACCAGTTAGCCAGCATAGAGAACAGAAGGATAAAACTCTTTAGAAAATGTTAAGATTTGACCTTTTAAATTATTTTTTTTTGTAAGACAATCTGCTGGGAGAATTTAAAATAACAGTAGTGAGAATATCCAGGAAGGCAAAAAACTATTTTTTAAACCATGAGGCTTTTAAAGGTACTAAGACTGTAGCAGCAAAGTAAGTGTAGGCAAAATAAAAATTTGAATATATTTAAGTGTTCTTTTTCTGGGGGTTTAGTCTAAATACACTATTTTGTCGAGCTCTCATTTGCTGTTATACTCGTGTTGAGTATGCCTTGCTGTCTTCTGGATTGCTCAGGTAATACCATTTATTGGAAAAAAAAGCAAGCAATAGCAGAACAGTTGGCTGTGCATCCATAAATATTATTGCTTGTGCAAAGTCACATTAGGCATGTCAGTCTGGCACAATTGGAGAAGGTGCAGTCCTCAGGGGTTTCACCATCTCTCACTAAGGGATGATTGTAGAATTTCATGCGGCACAAAGTGTATAGTGTTGATTTCATAGTAGCAGTTCAACAATCCATACACAAAGTGACCCCATTCTAATGTGCCCATTCTTGTTCTAAGGTGGAGCCTTTGCTCAGTTTATTTTACTTTGGATGCTCCATGGTTATATTGCAAAACAACTATAGTTCTCTAGAGTCATTGCTATATGGAGATGGTACTGCATGTGGCTTCAGAGTGCTTAAAAACATTCATATCTAGCTGTTTTTATTTTTTTAACTTTGATACTTGTTTAAACATATATAAACAAAAGAGGAAGCAAGCTGAGAGCTAAAATTTTCAGAAGCATCTAAAAATGAAAGATGTTTAGAAACTTAATGCATCTCTGTATACCGAGACTTCATAAGCAATTCAATTACAGACTTTATAGTTAGTCTTTTGAGGATGTGCAGATCGTTTTGAGGAGGATGGGAGGCAGGGCTGGCTTTGCTTTATGTTTGCAAAGGCTTATCTTGGCCAAACTTCCTTGTAGTTCATAGCAATGGCAAACAGCACACCTTTTATTAAAACACTGCCCTTAAACAAACATGGCATTCACCTTAACACATATAGTGTTTTCAAAGCAGTCTCCAAAATTTCTGTAATATTCACATTCTCTAACTATGTGACTAAAATCTTTGCTTCTCTCCAAAGCTACCATACTGCAGAGAACACTTCCTAGGCTGTCCAAGCTTGTCATTTGACATTTCTTATAGCTGAAAATATCCCTGTTGGATACTACTGCCTGCTGATTTAGCTGATGCTAAATAAAATAGTCTGAGTAGAACACAATGGGTGCTATAACTTAGTCTTTGAGCTTATAATATTCATACTGTTCCATAGTGCTGCTGGAGGTGAAATCTTTGACCAATGTGTGGCTGAAAGAGAGGAAGCCTTCCAAGAAAAAGATGTTAAACGACTTATGAAGCAGATATTAGAAGGAGTTTCATTCTTGCATAGAAACAGTGTTGTTCATCTTGACTTAAAGGTAAGATTGTTGCTGTATTTTTCTCATTAATTTCTTATCTGCTTTCTTTCCTGCTGGCCAATTTGTAATTAACACTTTTCTTATCTAATTATGCCTTAAATGACTAAGTTCAACCTTTGGGATAGAGTGGGCACCAGGGTTACAAGCCTTTTTGGGGTGTTTCTATGATTATGTCAAATATAATCCTCATTTGATGAAGTGAAATAGTCATGAATTCAAAAGAGGGTTTCCCTTGCATCTTAAATTGCAAATGAATGCTTTGGGTAAGACCTGAGACATTTTTGAAGTGCAGAAAAAATGTCTGGGTATTATATGGCCATTGAAAAACAGATTTGTTTCTTTGTATTGAATGAGGCAGAAGGATGGCAGAGACACTGGTAGTATGAAGTGTAATGTTTCAGAATTAAATGTTCACATGGGACTGGTAAATCAATGTTTTAGAGACATTAATAACACTTCTTTTTTTTTAATTACTGTAAAACTTAATTTAAATGCTTGTCATTTGCTGCCAAACAGTTAGCCAACACCCTATTGGTGTATAAATTATTATTTGCAGGAGTTAATATTTTTTTCATACTGAAAAATAGTTTTTACCCAAATCAAGAGAAAAGTACAGTTGTCATCATATGAAATCCAGAGTGTTGCATGTGGTTTAGAAGGGAGTTGTAACAGGGATCCAGAAAACTATCCTCTCCAATTGACAGCAAGCTGCAGTTAATTTCATTTAGCTTCCATTCATGAACTCATGTGGAAGGTGCAACTTTATCTCATTATAAAGTTGAACTAGTTCTTTACTAAGCAAGGCAGTATAAAAAGTATCTTGCACTAAAATTTTTTTTTTTCCTTTTACACATCTTATTCCTGTATTTACGGAGTATGTAGTGAGCTGCTGCATGTTTGTTCTGTTGCTGAGATCCTTCCTTTCACTTCATTGTTATTTTGGCACTATTACAAAGCTACCAGTAGATTTCAGTATCAGGCTGTACATGCTTAATATATAACCTAACATATCACAAACTGTTCATCAGCTGCACATAAATATCTCACCTGCCTGGTTTTCTAGCCATTCAGTCATATTATATATAGAATCCTTTAAAACTTTGAGTTATACCCACAAAATATTTGTAACTGTACTAAAATGATTAATGGAAAATTTTTAGCAAGTGATGTGAGAATAAGTGTTCAGAAAGACTAAAAACAAGCACTTAGAATTCCTTAAAATTCTCATATGCTTAAACAAGTTACTCAGTGTCTCTTCAATGGTTGTCTATTGAATTTCCTTGAAGCCAAGTTTGTAAGGTTAAAACGTGGTCAGTATATATCCATACATTTGTAGTTAAAGCTGTGGTATTCCATAGCACTACCAACTGGATATCTGTAATTGGAATGTGTTGTGGTTTATGTGACTAGAGTACTTACTGGCAAAAGTAAACTGAGGTGTTGGTTGCAGCTTTTGAACAGATATCTCCTTCAAAAGTCAGAAAAACTTAAGAACTTTCCAACTGATCAGAAAACTTATGTTCTAAAATGGAGCATGTGCAGTTCTCACTGGAAGATCCACCACTGCTTTGCTGACTTATGGAAGTTCAGAGCAAATTGTCTAGTGATTGCAGTTAACGTGTTTATACATTGCTGTTGAGTGCAATGTGCTTTTAGAAGTGGACCTTAATTGCAGTGTGATGACTTCATGATATATGAAACTATTGGTCTTTGCAAAATAAGGTTCTGGGAAGTCTTCAGAGTACTGGCAAATAAAGATGATGGAATCTGTAGGATTAAAAAACATGAGTTGCAAAGATTGACTGACTGGCATGCCTTGCAAGACTCTTTGAAAAAAGGCCCTTTTTTTAAGGAATATAAACATTTGGGTTGGGTGCTGGGTTTGGCTGCATATTTATTAACCCATTGCCCTCAAACCATCTGCTCTGTAGTATGTCTTATGCTGCTTTACATTGTGGCTTAAAGCACCATGGAATTTACGAAATGCTTGGTTTTGTGGTGACATTGGAAGACTTACACAAGAGTACTGCTGTTATGCAAGGTGTTTGCCAATAGCAAAGTTTACAAATTCTTGCTAAAATATTTTTCTTGTGCAATTAGTTTTACCTTTGTGCCTCTGAAGGTTTCCATTTGATTTGTCTGTTACAAATACCTTCAGAAAAGGACATCCAATTTTCTGTATGTTGTACCTTCAAAAAAGTCAAACTCTACACCCAGAACAATTTAAACCCAAGTGGTTGTCAGTATGTAGTTGTCAGCTTGTTGTTGTAGTTTTATGTTGTAAATCTGATCAACCAGATCTCTGACACTGACAGCTACCTTGCTTTAGCTTCTGTGTGCCCGCTTAGAATAGATACAAGATTTTTTCCTGTGAGACTAAACACTAAATTCGTTTGCTGTTTGACTTCATCTTGAATTGGTGTT
Organism: Acanthisitta chloris; assembly: GCF_000695815.1. Classification (NCBI taxonomy): domain Eukaryota; kingdom Metazoa; phylum Chordata; class Aves; order Passeriformes; family Acanthisittidae; genus Acanthisitta; species Acanthisitta chloris. The sequence goes on from NW_008682030.1 coordinate 14,341, forward strand.
TGGGAAAAGGTTAAAGCAGTTGCAGATGGAAGAGGATTTAAGAAGCTGTGGGGGCTGAGGAAGGACTAGCTGCCTCTTGTCTACAGCAGAGATAGGTTAAGAGTCTTTACATAGCCCAGGGGTCTAGGAGAATGACTCCTCCAAGCAGCACTCTCCTGTACTGTGTATTACTCTGGCCATCCAACAGGCAACTTTTCCCTTTCTTCTTCTGTATTGTGTTCAGAGATGACAACTAGCAAAATCATTATTTCAGATTTTTTGGGGCGTTGTTTTACAGTAATATTAAAAAGGTAGACTAATGCAATTACAAAAGAAGCAGCCTGTTAGAAGAACATTACAGACTAATTTTCTGAACTGAGTTTTCCAGGTGGATTAAGGTGAAATGTTTATTACACAGGAATGTAGTATTAATAGATTTGTGGCATTCCTTGTCTAAAGGAACACCCAATAAACTAAGACAAGGGTTAAAAATTGAATTGGCAAATTTTCAAGGCAAAGCAACAGTTTAATTTGAAGTTCAAACCTTTAAAGCTGTTAGAGCAAAGCTGTTTGTTAATAGGCAGGTATAGCATATACATGTTCTACAGAACCTATTTTGATTATTAGTTTATGGGACTTGCATTGCATATTTTGGGGAAGAAAGTGTGATGCAAGTCTAATAGGTCTTCACCTTTAGTGACTGTTGCGTTTCTTCTAATTGTACACACTTACCAAAATAAAAACCCCAACCCCTAAGCAAACTCTGGTCTTACATTTCAATTGCTTAAAGACATGAGGGTCCTTCACATTTTTGGGGGGCAGACTCATCAGCCTAGTTTAATATCTTTAGAAACAATGCTCCTGGGGTAACTCAGCTGATTGTTTTTCCTGTTTCTGCCCATTGCTTCTTGGATAATTCCTGTCTTTTCTTCTAGGAATGTGATTTTTTTAGAGTATTATAAAATTATATAACCTGCAACGTTAATGAATTTGGGCAAGGTGAGGGATTGATTAGTTTGAAAACCTGACCTTTATTGTATGTTCTTGGTCCTTATGTATCTCCTTGACACCAACTAAAGACACAAGAAATAAGAGGACCTTAATTGGAACCTCTAAGCCTTACTGCAGTAGAGGGGAGGTTTTTGAATGCTGCCATTTGATGGTTTTCATCAGCCAATGCGTTAGTGCTTGAGACTAAGAGCAAAATGCCCTTTTCAGAGTGGCTACCAGGAGAGCCTCCAGCCAGCATCTCCCTTGCCTTTGTGGGCTAATAGGCATTAGGCAAGCCTAGATGTGTTTTAGCAGAGTACAAACAGAAGAGAAACAGCATTACAGATGTGGGAAAATGATCCTCCTTTTCTTAAAGTTTTAGATAAATGACGTTGAGCTGAAAACTATGCTAAGTTCAAAGGTGTGGCTTCTTTAAGGTTTCATACTGGTGCTTAGACTGTCACTTCACACGAAACCCATAATGATTCCCTAAAATAAGAAAATGACTGGTATTTCATTATGAATTAATTTAGAGTTATGACTCAATGCATACAGTAGACAGATTTTTTTTTTTCCCTTGTATAGGTGTATTTTGCATAGTAAGATTATTTTTTCAAGAAAAAGACAAGGAAAACTTCTGGTGACTACTTTATATACTAAAATATAATACAGGGCTGAAGGGTTTCATAAACTCTTCTATTAAAAACTGCCTCATTTAAATATAGAGAACAAATCCTTTTCTTATGCTCTTAATTTGCCTCTTTAGAATGTAACTAGATTTCTCACTGGAGAGAACATCTGAGAGGCTAATGAGGGAGGCATGGTCAGCTCCTTTGGATGTTTGCTTTTCTGATACAAATAGAGAACAACAAATGTGAACTATGAAGCATATGGTAATGTGCAGCTCCAGCCTTTGTACAGCCATCAGACTCTAGTTTGTAAGAGAAAAAAAAAAAAAAAGGGTTGTTCTTAATATGGAGATTTACAAGCAGAGAATATATTGACAACTTCATGGACCTAGTTTGAAATACCGTGGTTAAACTTTGCAGGAATCAAAGAACTTGACTATATTCAAGTCTTGCAGCAAGGACTTTTTTAAAACGTTCTTGTACAGCTTTATTTCTGTGTTCAAAAGCAAGGCTGTTTCTGTGAGAACAGACTTTCCTGATGGACTTAGAGGATGGAGAACAGCTCTGTGATTAAGAAAGAAGTGTAAATGTTGGTGTTGCTCCAGTTGGATTATCAGTCAGTGGTTGCTTTGCTGTTCGTACTTTTCTGTCCTCCTCCCTTTTCAATGACTCTGATGCAAGATGGTCCAGGCTCCCAATAAAGGCTTCCTCACTGTCATGGAACTTGGGCTCACCAGAGGCATGAATGCAGTGTCAGTATTTGGAGAAGTTAGTGATAAACCCCTGGGGGCAGGGAGGGTCACACCTTTCCTTTTTTGTTTTTTTTGGCATGGGTATGCTTCAGTTGCAAAAAAACTCAGCCCTGTTTTCTAAAGTCAGTTTTCAGGCTATTTTTGTGATTTGAGCTAGCATTTAAAATAGTAAGGAACTTCTTAATGACCACAAAGGTGCTTTGAAGGGAAGACAGCCAAGATCTAGTGCCATCAGCGTGAACAATTTTATCCAAAGATGATGCTCTTAAAAACCTGTTTTTCAGGCTGCTATATTTTTTTTGAAACTGTTCTTCAGTTGGTGTTCTGTAATGCAGTTGTTTGTACTTTGAACAGGATTGAGGTCAGTTGCAACAGGCCTTCTTCAAACAGGTGCAATCAAAAAAGCTCTGTGTGTTCAGAGTTTTTTTAAAGGATGAGGTCTTTTTGAACACCCTTTGACAGGAGGTATTTTACACTGTCTGTTGGAAGGAAGCAAGGAGGGAAGGGGAGTTAAAAAGGTGATATGAAGGACTAGAGGTGCAAATGTGCAGGTACTTGTATGCTATTGTTAAATGACAGCTATTGGTGTGTGCTTTGTATGTGTTATAAGCTAATAATTGTTTGATTGTCAGTTCTGAACAGAAAATCCTGCCACTCCTTTTAGCCTATCTGTCTCTTCAAGGTCACCTTGGGGTAAATAAATAAATGATCCTGGGTATCGTACTTGTTGTGGAAGGCATTATTTCCACTCATGATCTAAAATTATTATGTCATGAACATTAGATTTGGGTGATCCTGAAAGTGTCCTCCTTTTGTTTCTCAGCCCCAAAATATTCTGCTAACCAGTAAGTCACCTCTCGGAGACATTAAGATAGTGGATTTTGGCCTTTCCAGAATAATGAAGAGCAGTGAGGAACTAAGAGAAATTATGGGAACTCCAGAATATGTAGGTAAGTTGTTACTATGGCTTCTGGGTGTTGGAAACAGGAATGACCTCCATCTGGAGAATGTCAGACTGGCTGTGTAGTTACTGTGTTGCAAGATCAAGTTTTGTTACCTGGACTTGGCACTGCTGCAAAGGGTAGCGCTGGCAAGTCTTAGTGTCTAATGGACAGTGATTGTGTGCATGTGTTGAAGATGAGCACACACTTTTGGTGATTTTTACCAGCAGTGATAACAGGTATTACTTGGATTAAAAGTTTAAATGCACATACTCAGTCTCCAAATATGGTATTTTAGTCTGTGGATGTCTGCATCCTTGTTATTTTTTAAAAAAAAAGCACAAACCATTTCAGTCTCCAAATATGGTATTTTAGCCTGTGGATGTCTGTATCCTTGGTATTTTTTAAAAAAAAAGCACAAACCATCCCAGGCCTTGAAAGTATATTTGAAAATATCTGCAAGTTGTGTGGTATATCTTCATTGTGATGGTTCACAGTGCTGAAATATGGAATATTGACTATTTCTGGTTTTTTTCTGTAAGAAATTTGTAGACAGATTCCTTAATTGGGAAGGAGACTGGCCTGACTTCTAAAATGAAAATAAAAGGAAAAACACTTTTCGGACTTAAACTCAGTGAGTGATAAAAATCACTGGAACAATTGAATAGAATGTTTTGATTTAAATTGAATAGAAATATCTTGATTTCAAAAGATCGTCATGCTCCGAAAGGCTTATCTTAAATTTTACCACATGTCCATATTGCATTATGTAACTACAATGTAATGCCTGCATATGATGAAGCCCACTTTTTTTTTTTCTCCCCTTGAATAGCTCCTGAAATTCTGAGTTATGACCCAATCAGTACAGCAACTGACATGTGGTGAGTCTTAACTTACTTTACTGAAAAGTGTTATTGGTTTGTTGTTTAATTTTCTTGGGTTTTTTAATTTATTTTTTTAAATGGCAAGCTAAAAACTGCTTTTCTGTTTTTCCTTTTAATTTAGGAGCATTGGAGTACTGGCATATGTCATGCTAACAGGGATATCACCTTTCTTAGGGGATGATAAACAAGAAACATTCTTAAATATATCTCAAATGAATGTAAGTTACTCTGGAGAGGAGTTTGACCTTGTATCAGAGTCTGCCATGGATTTCATCAAAACTCTGCTGGTTAAGAAACCTGAGTAAGTAAAATACACAGTTGTATATGCTAATGTGTCAAACTGAATATATTCTAAATGTAGCAAGTGCTAGCATTTTCATTTTTGAAGCATAAGGAAAGTTTGATTTCATTGTGCAACTACTTTTGTTGCCTATGAAAAGAGAATTCTTCTATTTCCATCCAAGCTCATATATTCTGAATATGTCCAAGTGTTAGTAATTAAAACTCAAATTAGTTTCAGAAAACTGTACATGAATTGTAGCATGTGGCACAGTATACTGGTTCTTCTTGCAGGTACTTTGCTGAAGTCTTTTAAATGAACTGTGCTTTTGAGTCCTTAATTTTGGATCAGTTGGTAAAGCACCTTACTTTTTCCTGGTTCATTAGTATGCTTTTCCCAATGAGCAGCAAATTGGCAATTCCAGGTCTCCAAATAGAAGAGGTGGTAACTGTGGAACTTCACCAGTTCCTTATGGGACATGTCAGCTATTGAAATTGCTTACTGCTTATCTATGGGAATACTTACAGAATGTGATTTTCCTATATATAAGAAGAAAAATCTGTATTAACTTTCAAAGTTGTTTGGCAACATGGGAGCATAAACTCATATTGGGGATCTCTGAATTCCTTTATTTCAAACACTAGCAGTTCATCTTGGACTGTTGTTGGCCTTTTGGGGTAAAAGGGTAAAAGATGATTGTCAGTGCATTCTATCAGTCTGTCTTTAATACAATCATATCCTTGGAATAATTTGTAGGGATCTCTTCTGCAAGGTACTGGGTTTCATATTCAGTTGGACATTAATTTTAATACTTTCTTTCCTCTGCAGGGACCGGGCAACTGCTGAAGAATGTCTTCAACATCCATGGTTAGAACAAAGTTATAATCCTGCTTGCAGGGCCTTGAATAAGAGCACAGGAGGGGAGACCAGTGGTGCCATCCAGAAAGATGCAGATTCTGCCTCTGAAAAATCAGTAGATGCTGAGAAGACTGAAGAGGAAGAATCAATAGTGACAGAAGAACTAATTGTCGTGGCTTCATATACACTGGGACAATGTAGGCAGTCAGAAAAAGAAAAAGTAACTGAGCAGAAAGCCATTTCCAAACGATTTAAATTTGAGGAACCATTACTGCAGGAAATACCAGGAGAATTCATTTACTGAACTGTGTGGAGCTTCATAGTTGTAACTGCAAGGCAGTGTTTTCTACTAAAAAAAATATCCTAGACAGTTGAATTTCTGATATGCAATAAATGTTCTAGATAAAAAAAGTGTTGATAAGTGTCATCCAAGGAAAATGTGCCAAGTTCTTATTTTCATGGAACAGATAAACAAGATTTCAAGTGGCTAACAAGAATTTAACAAAGATAAAAAGCTTATTTTTATTTGTAATTTTTATTTCTTCTGTTTGTTTGAGGTTTTTGTTGTTGCTTGCTAACAGTTTATGTGTTCCAGTGTTCTGGAGAAGTTGACATTGGAAGTGTTTCAGTGACAGATGACGAGAGTATTTTAGGATATGTTTTGGCATTTAATGCTGGGTTTTCCTCACACTGCCTTTTGGCACTCACTCCTGACATCAGTGGAACTTATCTGCTGATCTAAAACTTGTATGAGAGGATAATTTTATCAACTGGTTCAACATACAGATTTCAAAATGATACTGTGTGTATGTTTCTTTGTTTACGTCAAGTAGAAGAGCCACACTCATCTGGTGTGTAGTCAAACAGTGAGCTGTGCTTCTGTAGGAAGAGATGCACATGTCCCACAGGTAGAGAAATCTGTACTGGAGATACCTCTTTGTTTGGGAGCGCAGTAAAATCCTGCTCCTGAGGGGGATGTATTTGCTTAAGTCAGTCACTGGTGAGCCAGCAGAGATGGCTTCCTTCCCCTCCTGTGTTGGGCGAGATGTGCTAACAGAATCCAGGTCAGTGTGGCTGTACAATGTTGGTGAGAGGAAAGAAGGATGACAGAGGCTGATGTAGCTCCTCTGAAGTTATTGAAGTTCTCTCCACTGACTTCACCATGATAGATTAGACAGTGACAACTAATCGGGCTTTGATTCCACCTCTCCCAGAACCTGCCTGGGGTTTTACTGGGAGCATGAGGTCTTTTCTGTCTTCTTTCTGTTCCTCTAACTGCTGCTTCCAGGAAGAAAGAAGCATCCTTAGGCTAAATTGCATTAGCTTGTTCAATATAGCTCTCAGATGAGGAGGAAGATACTGCTTCCTCTGAAACAGCGAAGCACAGCTCATGCCTCCTGCTTCCTGATCACTCTCCCTTAGACACTTGGAAAAACAGAATGTTGTATGGTGGGGCAGAGTGGGATTAGGGAGCTGTACCAATGGGTCATAGTTCTCAATGGACACAGTCCCTCAGAGGACAAGGCAGGGACCAACTGGGCATCAAAACTTAGTGGGTTTTGCAATGTACAGGTCTGAGGATCTTGGACTGAGTCCTAGTTTCCTAAGAAATCTTTCATATTGATGCTGTTCCAAAGTTTAATTTTTTTGTAATTGAAGTTTAGTACTATTATATTGCATACTGTTAACTATTGAACTATTTATTTGGTTTCCTTATGCTGTTCCTTTGTAATAAAGCCTGACAAAAGTTTTCTTGCTATAAAACAAATAGAAACTCTTAAACTAGTTTTTACCTTTTTTTCCATATTGCTACAGACTTCCCTCATTTCAAATGTTTGCAATGTTCTTACTCTAGGTAGTGAAGAGGAGTTCAGTGCTCTGTGCTAATGCTACAGCTCCTTCACACAAAAGCTAAATGGCTTATTAATAAGACCAGCAGTACTAGGGTGAGTGGATTAGCATGGCTGTAAAGGGTGCGGGGAAAGTGCTAGTACAGAAGAAAACTGAACTGTGACATCGAGATTTTTTCATAAGGCTTCATTGCCAGAGGTCATGTTGCCTTCACTTCCAAGCCACATCAGAAAAATTGCACCTAAATTAAACTGTTCTATC
>NW_008682030.1:21791-50628 GCF_000695815.1 Acanthisitta chloris
GGTAGGGCAGCTTCTCACTCCTTGAAGACCTTCACGTAAGAAAACACGCAATAGTACTCAGAATTGATTTTGGATGTGTTTTATATTGTAATGCAGAGATACCTTTCATTCTCTGGGGAAATGAGTCAGTTGCTGGATAGCTCTGGCTGGTAGTTAAACTGAGTCTTTGAGCCAACAGCCTAGCTGTGTTATCTGAGTGTTGCTGGAAGCAGAGAGTAGCTGACCCTACCTACAATGCTGATCTGTTTCAGACTTGTGAGTCAGGACAGTACCCTTCAAGTGCATTTTTCTTTTATTGTCCAACCCAAGACAATTTGCTTGGGTGGGGAGACATTCACTCATGCAATTCTCTGTACAAGATTACAACTTCTCTCAGCTTCCGTCACTGCCATTTTTACTTTTTCCTTCCACATCCATACTTCCTTACTTGAGCAAAGCAGTGAGGATGAAGCACATTCACGTCTCACCCTTACAAAACAACATTGCCATATCTGCATAGATAAATGTTTTACAACTCGTGGTTGCCCACAGCAGGCCTGTTTCAGTTACTCTTTGTAACAGATCATGTTTCAAATGGAGACTGGTACTAATGGAAAAGAGCAGGTGCCAAGCAGTATACATTTTGTCCTATACTTACTGTTTTTAATGTATGACAATGAAGCTTAACATGTATACATGAACTATGTAGTTATTACAAGGCCAGCTTCTCTTGAATTGGCTGCTCTGAGATTTCCAGTGGGCTGCATTTCTGTTTAACTTTTTGTGCCTTAAGGTGTTTTTTTTACTATGTTTTTTAATGTCGTTAAGAGTTTGTATAAAGTTGTGAAAGTTTGACAGTATAAGTTATAAACAAAGCATCTTAGACTGACCCTACAGCAGGGAAAATTTTCCATAATGTTTAACTGGAGGACTATCAGCCAGTCCCACACACTTGGAGCCATTTGTGTTCTGTGGGTAGAGCTGTAACCGTCAGCCAGTCCCACACACTTGAAGCCGTTTGTGTTCTGTGGGTAGAGCTGTAACCTAGGCATTCTTACCCTATGCTTAGAAAGGGCTGTTGCAGTCAATGTTCTTGAGAGACTTAGTGTGAAGTAACACATCAGTAAGAGTGGGAACAAATCACTGTCTTGTGAGGAAGACCTGGGTGTGTGCAGCCTCGTGAATACAGAGGACTATGTGTACACACACAGGTCATCTGAAAAAAGCTGCTTATGCCTTGAAGTGCTGGTGAGGAATGGGGTGGTTATGGAGAAGGATTCAACTCTTTGGACCTTGTGGGCGATGTTCTCCCACTGCCCTGCTGTCTAGACTGGGCCCCTGTTGGCTGCCTTTGTAGTGCTGGGAGCATGACTGCTGTTTGCTCAGATACAGGGTGCTGAAGGAATGGAAGGACAGATGTTCCTAGAGAGATATTGTGTCTATGAGCCATGAACTGTGTCAATAGAAGGGGTAGGTCCAGGCTTAGGCCTGCTCTGCAGTTGCTGGAACAAACAGGAAACACCTAATTGAAAGCACAGCCTTGTCTCCTCTTCTTGCCATTAGTCACCTCTTTAAGGAAGAGCCTATAGATTTTATAGTCACTAAAATTTCTATACAATAATGTTTTTCTCCTTGTCTAAAGCTGAATTTGCATTGTGATTTGTCACATTTGCCACACCTTCCTATTGCAGACAAAAGGATGATTTCCAGCTCATGATCCACCCCATGAATCTTGAGAGCTGTTAGGTCATAAGTGCAAATAAAACTTATCTGCCCATTCTCCACTGCTGGTGCTCCCAGGGGATGGGGGGGAAGGTGGGCATTGCACCAAGTTACTCCAAGGTGTAAGATCTCTCTTGAATATTTCAGGTGTTGTTCCTGAAAGACAGTTCAACATTTTAAAGAAATAGTGCCAGCTCATTGTACTTCTGATAAGGTGTTGACTGTTTCAGGAACTTTACAATAAATGAAATTTTGTTTTCTGAACAGCTGATGGGTCTTTTGTTCTTTGTGCTTTGGGAAACACTTTAAAACATGTCCTTTCTTCAAGACAGCATTACTGATTCAAAACTGAATTCCAAAAAGTTATACTGGTTTGTCTGGTGCAGAATAACTAACAGGATGGGCACTGAACTGGGTAGTAAAACTCAAGTACAGTGCTGCATTGCAAACTACTTCAACTTAAACTCGTGTGGTTGATGGGTGCACACCTTCACACCTTGGTTTGACTCTTAGCTGGAAATAAACTGCTGGAACTGGGTTCTAGCATGTTACATAAAGTCTCTTGCCTTTTTTCAAGGTCTTCTGTAAAGTTATCTTTCTCAACACCCAGATTACAGGATTACTGATATTTTATTTTTCTGATACACATTTGTTCAGTCTATGCAGCAAATATAAAATGCACAGATGTTGAATTAAGCTGTCATTGGGATTAATAAATATAGTCACATTATCCATGTAAATCTTCCTGTTTTTTTCTTGGTGTGTACCAAGCCTAGAAGTACATTGTCATTAAATTCAGAATTGTTATTTTAGATGTTGAACAGGTGGGAAATGACCTGCCTGAGGATGTGAGTTTGGAAAGATGGTATTTAGAAAGGTCAACAAACAATGTGTAATGTAGGACAGCTCTGTAATCCAGGACAGGGTGAAGCAGATGCAAATCAACATTAGTCCTGGTCTAACAAATTGTGCAGAAATGTCTGCTCCAAAACTGTGAAATATTAATATCCCCTCCAAGGTACACTGTGTTACTTGCCTGATGTGACTTCCTGTGAGGCAAGTCAGAGTATCAACTAGATCCTGGGTAGGAACACTATTTCCTCTTCTATGGAAAGGCATTTCCTCTTCTAACACTGCTTAATTTCATTAATTGTTCCTGTTGTAAGACACTGTGAATCTTTGTAAAAGCAAAACATTTTGGTCCCATAAAAATACAACCTTGAGGCTTTATAAAATAGAGAAACATAGTAAGTCCATATGGGTGTGATAAAAATCTTTCTTAATTACGCAAAGGTTAGGATTTGTCAAAGTGAAGCAGAGCATTAGGACCACAACAGTTACTGCAAAATTAGGAAAGGGAACTAACTACTTGAAGGGCTTATCTTTTATTCTGTAAAAACAGAGACCTTAGTTACATTGAGTCTTTGCTTTCTCATAAAATTAGAGTCACAGCTAAGCTGGTGATATGCTGAAATCAGTGTACTCCATCTCTTCTATTAATTTGTAATGCCAACCTTACCACCTGCCACCTTCCAGCAGCACCTTGTGAGATCCAACTGATCTGGTTGCTGGATGGAAGATCTTGTCATGGGCAAAGAGCAAAGAGAGGCAAAGACAGTCTCTGAGAAGTTATTGAATAAAGATGCTTGCTCCTAAATCTTCTAGAAAAGCAAATTAACTGAAACTGCACTAGATTGGTCAAGAAATTACAGTATTTTAATATTTTTATACAATTGGTGCTACTTCAAATGAACTAAAGGCACTTGGCCAGGTGTGATGGGTCTTCCAGAGTAACACCAAGAAGGTGCAGGTCTCCATTGCTCCTGGTGTTACAGGACTGCCTGGGCTTTGCTGCAGGGAACTTAGTAGCAAATTTTGAAGAAAACATGCAGGAAAATTACTTTTCTTTGACAATCAGGAAGGACACAAGCAAATGGCAGGAAAGACCAGGATGCATCCTCATTTCTAAATGAGAGATGTATACAAATGACTTGTGTTCTGTGCAATGCAAGGCATTTGCCCAAGCTAGGAAGTGAGCTGAGTGGTCTGTAAGTTGGACAAAACCCTATTACTCCTTAAAGAAGCATACTCAAAAGGGAACATATCAGCCTACTTAGCCTTTCTGAATCTGGTGCTTTTGATACTTCTGGTTTTACATAGCCTCTGTGTCCTAGTCAGGTCCAGCTCAAATATGTGCAAACATTGTAACAGTCTGCTGAGCAATATTTGTTGTTCCTCTGCTGTAAATGAAGTCCTTGCCCTGAACAGTCTGCCACCTTGATAGTTTCCTTGAGGGTGATGACTGACTGGCAGAAGTGATTAAAATCAAACTAGAGAATAAGAAACAAACATGCAATCCAGCAAAGGTCATGAAGATGAAGGTTGTTTTAACCACACCAAAAACTGAAAAGAGAACTGTGCAAATTTTCAAACCAATTAAAAAGAAATTATTTAACATACTGAACATGACTGCAGCATCCATTAATGAGGCTGAGAGACTTGGGATTGTCAGCCTGGAGAAGAGAATGCTCAGGGAGGGATCTTATCAGTGTATATAAATATCTGTGGGGGAAGAGTAAAGGGAATGGAGCCAAGTTCTTCTCAGTGGTATCCAGTGGCAGGACAAGAGGCACTGGGCACATTCTGAAACACAAAAAATTCTGTTTAAATATAAGAAAAAGCTTTTTTTTTACTGTGAGAGTGGTTGAACAGTAGTACAGCTTGCCCAGAGGTTGTGGAGTCTCTGTCTTTGGTGATCTTCAAAACCTGTCTGGCTGTAGTCCCAGGCAAGCTGCTCTAGTTGACCCTGGTGGGACTGAAGCAGTTGAACCAGATGATCTCTGAAGGCTCCTCCCAACCTTGGCCACTCTGTGGGGAGCTAGAAGAGTCTTTTATCAAAAGATAAATATTTTCTCAATAAAAATGAAATTGTTGTCTTAGACTAATGTTCAGTGACATGCAACACAATATAATTATAATGAATTAGTGCTTCAGTGACATGATGAATTTGAATAGAACCTAATCTGCTCCAGTGTTCCTTAGAAGAAAAGACCACAGGGGAAGAGAAGTGTTCAGGCACTCTTTGAAAGTTGTTTGGGCTTTCAGCAGCTGCTGGTGGTTCTCAGACCTTTGCTCTCCCTGTTTTCCTGGCATCTTCCAGCTCCCTTGGCTGCTCCTGCTGCACCTGTGTCGTCTCTGAAAGCAGCCTCCATGGGCTGTGATGTATTTAATGGGAACCACATGGCCAAAGCAGCTTGGCAATGAAGATACTAGCATGCTGCTTTTTTCTCTCTTTGTATGCATCCTAAAAGAGCTCAAATGTGAAGAGGAAGTAGCTTCTGAGGCAAGGTCACGAGGTAAGAAATTGTGTTTAATGGATATTGGGTATTAAAACAAAGGCAGGGATTTGATTGTGATTTTACTCTTGTCCTACTCCACTGATTTGCTGCCTTTCAGCTCCATCCAATGCTTCCTTCCTTCTCTGGGTTTAAGGCTTTGATTTAGAGAACCATTGGTATGATATGATGATACTGCCCACTCTGGCAGCTTTTGTGGGTCGGTTCAAATGACTGGGAGTGTCCAAAGTTAAAGGTGTGCTCTGTGGATCTTTGGGGGAGAGTGAGAAATGGAGCCTCTTCACAAGCTCTGCTTCCCACAAGCAATGTAATAAAATCTCCAGCATTACTGTAAGGTTTGTGTGGGGATTATCTCCTCCAGGCCTGGAACTCCAGGATTAGAGCCAGGCCAGGCAGAGGTGTTGTGGTGCAGCAATTTGTGAAGCCAGAGTGGGGATATTGTGTGTGCCAGCTCAAGAGACAGGGAGGTGGTGAGCAAACATTTTGTTGAAGGCTGGGGTGGTTGTGGCCAGGTTTCCTGGACACTTGTACACCTTGCAGCTATTGCAGGGCCCAGGCTTACTAAGTACATGGTGACAAAAGGCAGATGAAAGGCAATGTGTGACACATGCTTCCAGTGCAGGCATAGGGAGGGACTGAACAGACTGGGGTTGCTCTCCACAGCCACAACATCTTTGGAGATTAGCAACAAATCAAAGCTGCAGCCAGGGAAGTGGTAATTGATGGATGGGAAGCGGTCGATTTGGATTTTCTTGACAACTGTTTGACTCCCCGCGATGGGAAGCGGTCGATTTGGCTTTTTCTTGACAACTGTTTGACTCCCCGCCAAACTTCTTCAGTGACCAAAAGCCAGAGTTTATCAAGCTCTGAGACACCAGGTGGCCAGAAGATCTCCCTGTCTCTCAGATGTTTTTCTTGCTAGGTGGGCTGCAGTAGTGCAAGGCTAATGTTTTCTCATCACAGAGTTTATATTTTGTTTTGTGAAAGCAGCAAGCAGTGATTTGAATCTTAAAGCTGGGTAATGCTCTCTCTCTTTGATTCATCTAAATCCTTTCCCTGGTGTGCTGGGCTTTCATGTGGGTTGGATCAGGTCTCACAAGTGCTGTTCATCCCAACAGCCCTTTGTGAAGTTCAAACTAAAGCACATGTGTATTGTTTCTTTCTAAAATTGTTTGTCCGAGGTGTCTTTGCTGTAGTTCTTTAGTATCTCCTTCATTCTACTTTGGCATTTGCTTGTCAGGTTTGTCCAAAAGCCACTTTGCCCAGTTTGCTGGGTCATTGTTGAACACAAAAATGCTCACTGGTTTTAATGATTCTTTGCTCAAGCTCTCCGTTCCCTATCTAATACTCATGGCTCTTAAAATGCTTGACAGTGCCTGTGTCTTTGGTAGATTTCTAGGACTCAAATTTGGATGAGATGGAGGAGGGAAGGAAAGGGATTTGAGCGGTATAAGCTCTGAACGTTCCTTAGCTGCAGCTTAATTAAGCATCTCTGTTGCAGTGAATCCAAAATACTCTTTTGTCTGGATGTTCTTAATGGCTCATGTGTTACTTTAAGGTATGAAGGCAGGGTAATTACTTGTGTTTTTCCAATGTCTCATACTGTGCCTTAGGCTTTGCAATTGTTTGCATGTGCATTTTGGGATGGGGGTGGAAATTGTGTTGGTTTGGGGTTTTTTGTTTGTTTGAGTGGGTTTTTGCTTATTCTTCAACATGCTTCTGGTGATGGGCAATTCTCTGTCTGATGAACAGAATCATGGCACGATCAAAATCTCATGTTGTAGTCAGAGCGAACAGTTGGAAGTGTTTTACCTTTCTGCACTTCCCGAGTGTTTTCCTCCCTAAGTAAATGTCCTCTCCTAAACTCATGTCAGGCAGTGCTGGTGTGAAGCTGTGGCTTCTTCTGAGTAATCTTCAGCATGAGCAAGGAGTCTTCCCAGAATTTCTAAGTTATGATGAGTAGCCTCGGCTATCTTGTAAGCTTTTTAATGATAATTGTGAGGGTGCAAATCTACCTGATATGTGCAGTGGAGGGTGCTGCTGCTGAGCTTCACCTTTGCTGCTTTGTCCCTCCTGATTTAAGTAATACTGAAGCAGCAAGGGAATCACTTTGAGAAGCTAACTTGGTCTTCTAGCCATGACAGGGCAGCCCAACTGTCATGATTTTGGTCTGCAATTGTAAAACATAGCTCATTTTCCTGGAATTTTGTTTATTTATTTCAAATTCACAATACCAGCACACACAGGGCATAATACATGACTTCTCTTGGAACAGCAAGTCTTTTGCAAGGTATTTATTTTAGGCTTCTGTTGAACACATGAATAAACCAGCAAAAGAAAGAAATTACAATTACAACAATGATGAGGTCAATCTTGGAGAGAAAATTGTCTTGAGAGCACCCACTTAAGTAAAACAGTCACTTGTGACAACTGTGTAGATTCAGGGACACCGCAGGATACAATCGATTAATGGCTCCTGTGGCTCAATGGGAGGCAGAGAGGCAGCTGTCTCTGGCTGTTAGCCTTCTTACACACCAATTCTTTCCACCGGGGAGTGGTAAACAGGAATATTCTGGCCATCCCTCAGTTTCAAGGTGACATCCTGCAGGCACCAGCTGACACAAACCAAAGGAGATTTTTAACTTGTATCAATTGCTTTTAATACAGTAGTAAAGTCAGTATAGAAACAGCTGGCACAGAGAAACAAATCATTCCACACATTCATTCCTTTTAAAAATTCTCTCAAGTATTTAAAACTTGGTTTGTGAGTGACAGCTTCTGAAAGCCATTCTCCCTGAGAGCATAGCACAGCACAGATTTAAAGGTCTGGGATGCATGTTTTTATTTGTTGCAATTCAAATAAAATCCTGCCAGCTCTTCTCAGGGCATTCCTTCCCTAACCCTGTGCTTTTTTTTTTTTTTTTAACTCTCCATCCTGCGGGTGCATTCCTTGCTCCACTCCTCTCCAGCCTCGGAGCCAGAAGGTGTTGCTAAGGAATTATCCTGGCTTGGAGGAGTTTGAACACTGTGTGATCGCTCAATGTGACTGCTGAAACCCTGACAGGGTATGACAGTGGTTACCCAAAGGAGGAAAACTGCATTTGTTGGAGACTGAGGGGGAGTCTTTTCCTTCCTCTAAACTGTGCTCCAAACCCACTTCTGAGAGACTGCTCATGCTGCTTTTTCAGCTGGAATAGGGCTATTATTTTGGGGCATTAAAACAGGATTTTTTCAAAAGCTTCTGGCACTCACCCAGCTCTGCTTTTGCTGGAGTCAGTGCTGAGTACATACAATTAGGTAATTAGGCTGCCACACCTCTGTGCAATGGCTCTGCAGCAAGGCTCTGCTCACAAGCCCTCTGCAGTCCACCCTCAACCCAGGGCAAGCAACTGCCTCCTTTACAGCTGGGCTTGAAGAAAGAAATGCTCCCTCATCCCCACATCGTGGTCTGGGGTCTCAGCCCTTCACTCTGCTTATTCTGGAGTAGGCAAGATTCATTTTGCAGAACTGGTGCCTTGGTTGCCCTTGCACCTCTACCACTGTACTGCCCGAGTGCCTGAGTGAATGTCTCATCCTCCTGGCCCAAATGAGCTCACAGACTCCAAATATCACTTTTTTTCCTGTTGCCTTCTCATTTATAAATAAAAAAAGCACTACAGACAGACTGACACTCAGCGTCAGATGCATTTCAGCGGCTTAGTAGCTTCAATTGCTCTTGCACAGAGCACTCAACTCCTGGTTTCATTTAGCTTTGTCTGTGTCTGGCTGGCTGTCTCTCCAGTCTCCAGTGGAAAAGCACACATACATACTGTGCAGAGTCCCACTAGGATGGCCTGCTTACATGTTTGTTACTCCCAGCCATTTCACTGTTAGTTCCTCAGCAGGGTGCAAGGACACCAAGTCCTGCCTTAGCCTCACATGGAGCTATGTGCAGGACCCTGCATGTAGGTGAAGATGGTTGAGTCTGACAGATTCACCTGCCATAAATCCTTTTACAAAGAGATGCTTTTTTTACTTCCTCTTAAGCTTGCAGAAATGCATGGGAACCTCACTTTAAAACAAAACTCTGAAAGAGATGTTTGCTTTGCTGTAGTTTAACATCTTGCTGTCTTCAGTTAGTTATCCTCATAGTAACTGTGAATAGGGAATAACAGGGAACTGAATGTCTGTGAGAAGTGGCTAAGGAGGATTGAGGAGATCAGTGCTCAGGTATCAGGGAAGCAAGGTGTGCCAGAAAGGTGGTTAGGGACCTCTGGGGTTATCTCTGGTCACTAGGGAGGAGGCCAGGCCTGATCTTGAGTATCTCAAGTTCCAGCGTAGTGCCTTCCTCACATTTTATACTCTACTTACTCAGAAGACAAATCCAATAAGTCATGCTCATTAATGAAAATAAAATATCACCATATGGCTGATGGTAGCTGAACAAAAGTTTTATAGCTTTTGGTTTCTAAATAGAGCTAACAGAAGGAGGTTTGTATCTAATAAAACTTTCCCTTTTGCAACGGAAGATGGACTTTGAATTCCCCTAGTAAGTCTTTGTTCAGGTATAGAAACCAGTTTACCCTTGGCAACAGAGGCTTTCAGGATTCAGTACTACAAAAATGTACAGTTGGTACTGTATGATGTGGAATCAGAGCATCCTTCCACCATAATATATTTCTTTAGCACTTTTTTAACCATAAGGACTGCATTTATTGGATAGCTTGAAACAAAATTTCCTGCATTTCTGGCTCACCCTGCACAGCTCAGATATTCTGTGATTCCCCTACTGCAAGTCATAACACCAGACTAGAGTTAGGACTGCTGTTCAACAGCCTCTGCACCTCCCTGGGGAGGAGGGGTGGGAGGGGACAATACATTACCTTAGCTCACAGTATTTCTATATATATACCAATCTACAGCTTGCGGAACACACTGAACACAAATGAATGACTCATGTTGCTCTTGTGTTTGCCTTCAGTGAGATGAATTCAATATATTTATTTCTCAACTAATTTACATTTTTGTCATAGTGACAGTAATAGCCTTTCATAAGACCTTCACATGTGAATTTTCGCTTGCTTTGTGTGCATGATCTCAGCAACATGGATGACTAAAGCAAACATCCTGCTCTACTATATTCTCCTACTACTCCTTTCCCCACAGCCATGAATTTCTCCCAGCACCTCCCCCCATACACACCACTGTCGGGAGTGGTCCATCTCAGAGTTAATGTAGAGGTACCCTGCTGATTTTGTCCCAGATACTGGTAACTTTATCTGCAAATGGAAAAGCATGTTAAAGATTCAGCAAAGCATGTTATGAAACAGACATTTGCTTCTTCTACAGTCAAAGACGTAACACCCTTTTCACTTAAACTCTAATTGGTTTTTTTTACTGTGAGTTTGACTGAACTACTCTAACAGCTAACACGTGTGTGGCTATGCAAGCATGTCTGTTCTGCCATACATTAATCTCTCCCTGCTGAAAGAATGTACTGTGTTACAACTGCAACCCTCAGGGAAAACCACTCACTCTCTGAAATATTTATGAGCAAACACCTTTCCTTACCAGAATGCATGGTCATCCAGAGGTGACCTGCACTGTTAGGCAGACCTGCACTTCCCATAACCATAACAAGCCTGTAGGTTGAGATCCACTATAGATCAGTCCTATAACACACACTGAGGCAATGAGATTTTCCAGTATTGCAAATTGCATCACTCAGTTGTTTAACAAACAAGGCTGGAGCTGCAGCAGTGACCATGGCCAATTGCACTTGGCCTAATGTTTGAATAAGAGAAATATGTTTCAGGTGTAGCATTGGTGGTGTTGCAATAACATAGAGAAAATGTCAAGTGTTCTCCAACAGACCCAGGAGCTGAGAATGTTGTAGAATCAGTAAATCAGCCTATGGTATAATGACAGTTAACTAGTTTATTTCATGAGAACATGAATGCTTAGGAGCATGAAAAGCTGGAGAAGAAAGTTGGTAGTTTGTGTCTTGGGTGAGGTCTGTAGAAGGCAGGGTTTGACTTCACCCTGAGTCACCCAAGCGACCAGCATTCTTAAACAGTGACATAGGAAACCACCGGTGGGAAAGGTTACCTTCTTTTCAGTCAGTATAAGAGATTGTATGGGGATTTGCACATTTTTTGCCTTAGATATGTCTCCTGGTAGAATCTAAAAACCCTGGGAAATATTTTGGCCCAGGGTATCATGTGAGCAAAGCCTGGCTGGAGTGAAATGGAAAGGAATTTTATTTTATGTGAGTGGGTTAAAGGTTGGGTTGGGGTTTTTTATCTTGGCCTGATAGCTCCTCTCCTTCACTGTACCACCTGTGCCATCCCTTAATGTCCACACTTGGTTCCCAGGATTCAGAACTTGTCACCAGGAAGAACAAAATCATATAATGTGATGAGTCACCCCAGTGGAGGACCTGGAGAGGTTGCTAGGGACATTTTGTGTCACCAGCAAAACAAGGGAAGGGTGGACAGTCCTGGATTATGGGGTAAAAGCACTGCTGGAAAGTCTTCTACAGGACTTTGAGTGGAAGTGGACTTGTGTTTGTGGGGATTGCTTGGGCCCAGCCCTGGGCTGACACAATGCCTTGTGCAATACTTCGGCACCCAGGGCAGCACTCCCTAGTCATTATGTAACCCCCACGCTCACTCTCATGCAGGGCAGCTGTTCTCCATGACACAAACTCAGAGGTGCTTTTAAAAACCACACCACTTGTGCTGTACCACAGCATAGCCCACAAGCGGCTATAAAACTCTATTCTGAACAGAGCTTTAAAAACTAGCACAGGACATACCTGGCAGGGAAAGGGAGGCAGGTGCTATTTTAAAGCTGGATATGATACATCTCTGAAAATTATTTTGTGGCTTACAGTGGCAGGAGGGAGATTGACTGGCTTAAGAGGTCCCTTGGCATTCTGTGACGTGCTTGTATAGCACACCATGAAGGTGCTGCTCTTGTTGTTTCCAGTCTAGTAGATCTGTGCTCTGGAAATCCATTCCTCTTCTAAATCTACTGGTATCCCACCCTACTGCCTTCCCGTGCCCCCAGGTGACTCATGACCTGCTGAAAATCCCCTGACTGATCTCTTGTCACCTGGGAAGCCACCCCGTGACACCACCTCCCCAGCACTACCTGTGCTCTTTCTGTGTCTACGCGATTACTCCCATCTGTCAGTCGGATGTTGTGGACCTTAAGAGGGGGAGCTCCCAGGGCTTCCAGGGCATCAGGGCTGCTGTTCAGTTGCTCCAAAGCTTGCTGGTAATACTGGGTCCTGGCAAAACTTTCTAGGTGAGAGAAACAGGGTAGGAGGAGACTGTTCACTTAAAATAAAAACATAAGTTTTAAAAAAAAAAAGACATTTCCTCCAGACTACCACACCCTTCCTGAAATACAGTCCAAAACTGCTAATTAGGAGAAATTTTGCTGAAGGAGAAAACACACCCTTACATCAGAGAAGAAAATGTTATTCAGCTCATTTAAGCAAAGAGGGTTCTGAACATAGCTTGTTCCATACTGATATATGCTTCAGCTTATGGCTGTCTCTCCCCACTTTTTGTGCATTCATAGGTCATCTAAAAGGAACAAAAGAAAAAAAAAAAGGCATACAGATGAATACCTGAAATGTTCCTATGGTAATTCAATAATTGTTTGGGGTTTTTTATATAGGGGTTATATAAAATACTCTAAGAATGGAGAACATTTTGCAGATATTGATGTGAGACAGGAACAGCTGCTGCTGTGGAACTTTTGCTGTGGCCTTGACGCAGACATTGATGTGAAACAGGAACAGCTGCTGCAACTTTTGCTGTGGCCTTGACACAGCTTTCCAAGTGGCAGCCATGAAGCTGCAACTCTACTGACAGATGTATTCAAAGGGAGGCACAAAGAAGCACCATTAGAGTTAATAGTCAAGCAGCCACAATAGCACAGTAGACAGGATGCTGCAGTGTTGGCATATGGAGGACAATTGTGGTAAACTGCCATTTATCAATGTCTGGTTGCTATGTGTAGCTGTGAAATGCTGTGCAGTGGTCACCAATGGACAGTGTAGAGCTGAGACACTGGAAACTTGCTGACCATCCTTATGGAGGCAGAGATTTGCTTATTAACAGTTTTAAGGCTTGCTTGCTGAGATTTCAAGATGCACTTCATGCCGGTGTAATTTCTCTCTCTTGACATCAAGAATGACAGAATTAAGCTAAGAGTGTGCATTTGTGAAAAGCCTACCATGCAACTTTGCCTTCACCTTCCAAAGAGTTTAAAATTGAGTGTAAGGTTTGTTTCCTGTCAGTGTTACTCCTGGAGTGTGAGGCAGAAAGGTGCTGTCCTCTCTCCCTAATTAGAGGCGTCCCCTGTGAGTAGGAGAGAGGACAGCACCTAATTAGAGGCGTCCCCTGTGAGTAGGCAGCATCCAGCTGGAATAGAAACAGCTTTGCTAAGCTGCAGTGTGTGCTGGTCCTCCCTGGCCCATCTTAAGGAGCTCCAGCAAAAGGGGTTGCAGCATGCCAGCCCTTAAGTGCTTACAGATCACGGCAAATGGCCACTCAGACCACATTAAAAGTTCGCTGTGTTTATCCTGCAGGTTGGAGGGGAAATGGATTCTAGTTTCCTGGTGCTCCTTCTCAGCTGTTCCTTGTTAATATCTCGTGCATTAGACAAAAAAACACCCAACTAATCCATATATCTTTTGATAGGATTGCTGAAAGGATGCTGGAGTTGGCTGAGCAGACTGCTTCCATAAGAAGGGTGTGGAGGTGATGAGAATGTGTAGAAATAGGATTACCTGAGTGTTTGTACAAGCTTGCACAGAGACCATGTGCATACAAACTTCCCTTCAGCCTGAAGGAAGGGAAGGGAAGCAACCGTCTCCCCCTGCTCCCACCACTATGGAAGCCACTTGTCCACGCTGGTCCATATTTGGACCAGACAGAAGGGAGGAAGGCTCTGAGTGTGGCTTCTGTGTCTGTTAGAGGCTACAGAAGGACCCTTTCAGCAGCAGAAAGTGTCTTTTCAACATCCTGGTTGCCTTGCCACTGAGTTACCAGTCAGATACTTGGTGGCCACTGATATTGCAACAGAGCAAGAAGTAGCCATTGCATTGTACCACTTGATTGCACAGCTAAGTGATATGGGGAACAAGCTCTCTGACTTGCTGAATAGCACAGGGGGTGACTTCCCCATGAGATTTCTAGATAACAGTGCTGAAGCTTCAGATTAAAAGATGCTAATGTCCTTGTTAAAACCAGATTCAATATTTTAAAGTATAAGGATCGTCTATCTGTCATGTAGTCTAGAGCTTGAGGGTATGGGCTGCCTAAAATTAAAGCCTGCTTTCCATCTGTGTCTGATTTGTTATTAATATGTGTAAAATGAAGGGGAGGTTTCAGAGCTTATCTGAGGGCTTGAGAAACAGGCTCAGCTACACTTTTCTGGCAACATCCTCCAAAAAGCATTTGATAGAACCACCATGGGAGAGGCATAGGGCCAAGAGGCCTATAGCACTCCCTGAGAGGGAGGCAAAGCCTATTTCTAGGTCTAGTAGCAGATTTTGAAAGAATTAATATCTGTCATTGGGACTAATAATTTGAATTCTTGGTCAAAGACATGCAGCTTCTAGAGATGTCTATAAACAGTAACTTCTGCTTGTCCTGGTCTTCTCAGTGCTGACTGCTCTTTTATGTTCTTCATTCAGGAGAAACAAACCATGTCTTAGCACTTCACAGGTGTGCTGTGTTTAAGGGCCAGCACCACTAAGAGCTTTACAGATAAAACTGCTAGACATTAATACCTTCTCACAGATGGTCCTCTTTTACTGCCCAGTTATAAAATCTCATTTAAGAAATGAAACCTGCATTACTGCCTAAGCTGTGACTTTGTCCTCACCCTCAGGAAACTCCCAAAAACCAGACTTTCTTCCGACACAACAACCTGCTCCCTATGCAATATCTGCCCCTGGAAATGCATGCAGCAGCAGTTAGGAGAGCCCTGGGGGTAAACTAAGCATATCCCACAGAGCCAGAATTCAGAGACTCAGACACAGTTCCCTTAACTTCACCTGCTTTTCACATCTTGCAGGCTGCTATTTTCCTCACTACACAAAAGCCAGTGAAAGGGGCAGAGGAGAAACAAGGTTGCTAACAGCATCGAGACTTACTTTGCATAAGATTATACATCACGATGCATCCCCTGCCGCTGAACAGTCCCATGAAAACAGCCATTTGCTGCAGTTTTCTTAGGGAAGCTGGCATTTTTCCTCCCTGAAAAGAAAAGGAAGACATTTGTTTTAAAAGAAGAGAACCAAAGGGTTATTTCCCCCTCCTCTTCTTTCCTAAAAGCCCTTTCCAACCAGGCCTGAATGAAAGCACAGTGCACAGGCATCGGGCTCCTGCTTGCTGGGGCCCCACTGTGCACCCAGAAGGAAGGGTGGTGAGAACAGAGCAAACTGGGAACCCAGCTGGGTTGAATGTGTTTATTCAACTTCTTTTAGTGATGCCACCACTTCGCTAATTGCTGAGGAGAAAATGACCTCCCTGGTGTGGCTGGGGACCAGTGCCGTGGCATTGTCACGGGGGCTCTTGGTGCCCGTGGGCACTCGCTCACACACTGCGAGCATTCAGGCTCCGGGGGACGGATTTCTCTCTCAAGTAAACTCCTTTAAAGTAAACACGGGATGGATTTGGCCTGGAGTGGTAAGGGACAGAGCCAAGCCAGTGCTGTGCCAGCAAAGATAATGGAGCCAGGATATGTGTATTCTGTGGTGCTGGTTTTTTTTTTCTTTTCCCAAGTCATGGATAAACAGGAAGGCTCTTGCAGGCTATTTTTCTTCCTTCCTGCACCCCTCTAGTCCAAACTTGCCCTTTTAATGAGTCACAATTTTGGCGTTTGAATGCATGACCCAGCAGAATAAGAAACACCTCTGAGCAAGTCAATCTACTAAACACTTCCACAGTTTGGCTAAGAGGGGGACTGTGTTAGCCTAAGCTAATGCTCCTGCCCACAGCAGGTTAGTAGGAGTCAAGCTGAGTCCTCAGTGAGGGAGTAGCATGTTGCTTTAAGCTGAGGTAGGATGGATCTTGAACGAGTATCCGTGTATCAGTTTATGCTCTTGATTTTCTTTCAGCTGAGATGGGAGGGATGAATGGCTGTGACAGCAATTTAAAAAAATAAAAATGGCAAAAAAAGCTGCTCTTTTTCAATAGGCACTTAGACATATGAATAACTGGGGGACATGTATGGGATTTCTAATCCCAAAGGCTTCACACCTCAATATTTGTCACACGATGGTGTGACTTAAGTGTTACACTCAGCGAGAGCAGGTAAATGAACCAAGGCCCAAACCAGTTACAGAAATGTGACCTGGGCAAGGCTGTTTGAGTTCTGCTGTGAAAACCACCTCTAGCATCCCTCAGGTATGTGTTAGTCAGCTATTGTTCAGTTTAGAGAGAGGGTGGGGAGGCAGATGTCAGGACTTCTTCCCATTGTGGCTGGGTCAGGGTGTCATAGGCAGCCTCCCTCTGCTCCCCACTCAACTGACATGCCCATATGCTGTCTCTTGCATGCTCTAGCCTGGGGGGCAGCCTCCCTCTGCTCCCCACTCCACTGACATGCCCATGTGCTGTCTCTTGCATGCTCTAGCCTGGGGGAAATCATGAATGCAGCTCAGGTATAACTCTCATCTACCGTCCTGTCAGCACTAGCATTCAATCATAATGCATGCTACCCCTCAGTCAAAGTCTTTCCTTGTTAGCAAGTTCTCTTGATTTTAAGAGCTATAAATGTTTACATTTACTGTTTAATTTACTTCACATTTGTGAATGGCTAGTAATGATGCTAACACAGAGAGGCAGGTGGGTCTATTTTATGTCCCAAAATGCCCCAATTATGCCATTGGTACACTCGGTAATCATCTCTCTCATGCCTGATCTGTTTCTCTGATGAGTATTTTCGTTGCTTCCCCTGGGGAACCTGAGGGGCATGAGAAGTTGCAGCAGAGGAAATACAAGTGTGGTTTTACAAAGAAACAGCAGTAGTCATTTCACAAGAACAGCAAGAGCTTTATGCTTCCCTGTTTGTGTTTGCAACTTTCCTTCAATCCCTGCAAAATCTGATTAATAACCAAATTTCTTGTAAGATTCGTCTGACCAGGAGAAGGATCTGACATCAACACCACATAACAGGGAGGGTGAAAAAATGAAACGTGGTAAATCTGGATGGAGGATCAGATGTAACAGGTTGTGACCTGTGGCATTTGTTTTTGCCCCTTCCAAAGCTGCAGTCAGGCAAAATTTTCTTTCTGTGATGAAATTCAGGGTAATTGAATGCAAATGTCTGGGAGTGGGGGGTTCTGCTGACAGTCTGCTGAGTAAGAGTGAGAAGACATAGAGCTCTTGCACCAGCAAGTAGGTTTTAACTGAGGTTCAGGAGACCTGCCTAGTAAAGGGTGGAAATTAGTGGCTCTGCAACTTGCTGTCAGGAAGTTTGAGGTTTGTTAGGTCTCATGGTCTGCTCGTACCTGAACAAGGGGGATAGATGGAAAGTAAGCAGAGCTTCATGCTGACCAATCACACAGGTTCTCATCACCACCTCTGCTCCAGTGTTGTTGTGCTGAGATAGTGCCATCTGGCAAGAGAGCTTGGCAGCTGAGAAATGGTGATCCTGGTTAAGCACTGCTGCCCCATGCAGCCCACCTTGCTGCTTCTCATGTGCAGCTGTCAAATGTTGCTGCTCCTGGTGAGACAGAGATGTGGAGGGTTGAGGTGCACACAAGTTGTACAGCCAAGGTCCTCCTTGCCATAACAGGGAGAACATCCCCACTGCTTTTTTTCTGTCACAGTGGGAAGTGCACCCCATCCCCTGACTAGCCCCTCCTCCCACTTGTTTCTCAGCTGTTTTCCCAAGACGGATAGCACACTGCAGGAAGAAATTCAGGGACATGCATTTTAACAAGCCTCTCAAGACTTCGCAAACCTTCTCACTGATCCCACAATTTCCTGTCAGCCTCCAAAATCAAGGACAGAAGTGTCCTCAGAGCACAGTGCATCCCTCACAGTGGGGCTGCCACTCCCCTTCCCTGCCACCCTCGTCCCTTGTGGAATGGATGTCTGGATATTGCATCCAAATCCTTGAGTGTCCTTTGGCATGCAGCTGCTGATGACTTCTGAATGGTGACACTGGAGATACTAATGGTGTCAGCTTGTGGAAGACTGAAATGTAGTAAGGATCTGTTGTCCACAAGGACTAGTCACTAAGATTTCTGTCCTATGGTCAACTGTGTTTGCTGTGCCCATCTGCTGCTCTGCTGCAGTGCCATGGAGGTGGCTGGCTAGGGAAGAGAAGCAGAGACATGCCCAGAGGCATGTCCTGACCCTTTCTTAGAGCCCACAAAGCATAGAGGCTATCAAAGGGACATTACTTACAACCCACAAAGCATAGAGGCTATCAAAGGGAAGAACCAAACCCCCTCCATTTCATTCACCACAAAGGGAGTAACTGTAAGACAATGTGTTTGTGAGAATCTTATAGATACCATGTGAAATTGCCTCCTAAGGAAGGAAGTTCATGTTGCTATCTGTGGTGGAGATCTCTCCTCAGAACCTGTTATGCCACTAAAAAGGTATGCAAGTCACGTGGTGGAAAAACAGATTTCTTCACAGGCAGTAATTAAAAAAGTACAATTTCCAAGCTACTGTTCTGCATAGACATTTTTTTCCTCCACGTTATTTGCAATGGTAAGAAAGATTAAGTGGAGATTAGCACACACAAAAACACAAAACCTACAGTTACCAAAGGAAGAGACATTAAATCATTGGAAGTAGTGCTTTTAAAAAATACCTATTAGAGAGCAGAGCATCCTAGTAAGGGTGATGTTCATTTTGTGACTTGAAAATAGCAAGATATGGAGGAGAAGGTAGTACTCAGACTTGACTTTGAATCTAAGCAGGACTCAAGCAGTTAACAAGATTTAACAAATCCAGAGAGGTGGAAGACTCCCAGGGTCACATGTGAAACTGTGGGTTACTGCAACAATAAAGTCTGTTTTTAATTAGACTTTGATTTTTTTTCCCACAGAGGATCTTCTAAAAATAGGATGAGTTTAACAGAGACTCCCTTATTTCAGCACATTTAGATTTTATGCTTGGTCTCAGATTTGTGTGGCTGAAGTTAGTCTCTGGTACCTCCACCAAAGGCAGGTAGCAGCAAAGCAAGGGCATTTTCAGCAAACCACAAAATCTCATTTTATTTGCCTCAGAACTGAGCAATGGAACTGGGACTGCAGGTTCTATGGAGAAGACATTTCCTCCTGTTCCTTGTCCTTCTCCTCCTCCTGCTGCTACTAAGTTCCACCAGCATATCTAGCTTCAGGGTGTTATTGCAGACCAAACAGTACACAGTAATATAGCTCTGAAATAAAAGAGAGAGAAGCAACTTGATCACTGCTGGCTATCTCAATCTGGGCCACTGCCTACCCACCTGGCTGAGAACATATAGTGCCCAGGCCACTAAAGCCAGCAGCTGGCAGCCTTTAAACCACCTTGAATCACTGTAGTCCTGAGGTGTTGGCATGACACAATAAATACATCTGGCAAAAGACTACTATAAAATTAAGTTATTAATAGACTTAAACACCTGAGCATCTATCTTCAAGGCTGGAATTGTTGCCTGAGCCTTCTGCAATGAAACTCTACCTTGGGCTGGTGGGGTTTGAGTTGGCCCTAGGTCCAGCTTTTCTGCAAGCTCCCCAGGTAGTCATGGAAGTCACAGGAGATGAGGGGAATGTCAGGTAAATCACACACAAGCACACACTTGTATTTCACATTCTTGCTTTCTTGCCCATCCATTGATCTTGTAAGATCCATAAGGTATCTTGGTGTGAGCCAATTTCTATACTGATAACACGCCAGCATAGCATTTTAGAGAACAGCTTCTTGTCACTCACTGTCTACAAAATACCTTTATCATTGGTACTGTCACAGGACAGTAGGGCAGAAGTGTCTATACAAGATTTCAGCATATTCTCTTCCTCTTTTTTTTCATGGAAATAGTCTCAACATAACTAGTTACCTCATTTCTGAGAAGTAACAACACAAATTTTGCCCCCTGCCAGCATGTTGAGGAACACCAAAGACTTCGCATGTATGAACTGCCTTCACCAAAACCTCAGAAACTCGTAGGAAATAAGTTTGCTTCATTCACAGTCAAACCAAAAGTAGGAGTAATACTTTTTTCTTTTTGTTTTTCCTCAGTGGATCTTCTTCAGATGCACTTGAAAACATGTGTTTTGGCATTTAGGGAGGTAAAACACCTTTTCAGCCAGCTTTGAAATGGTCCCTTCCGGGGTCTCCTTATAGATCAGTTCCTAGAAATGTGTGACCTACCCTGGTTAAAATGCTTTGAAGGGACCACTATGAGAAATGAGACTACTCATTAATTGTATGAGAACTTGTAGGAGCAAGACCACTGGCAAGCCAGGAAACATTGTTAAGTTTATTTTCTGGTTCTGCTGCTAGCTAATCAACAAGGAAAGTGAAAACAGCCAATAAACTGATTAAGGACTCCAAACAGACACCTTATTCTTGTAGTTGTATCACTTCTCCTGGGGCACACACTACAATGCAGGTGGCCTTCTCAGTTAGTACAAAGCCTGCATGGTGCTTGCAGATATCTTAGTTTCACTTCATTTTTCTCCTCTCTTGGACACTCTCATTTTCATATTTCTATTCTGTTTATAGAAGAGAATTTCTATTCTGCTGTCACAGGCTAGTTCCCTTTACGCTCTTAAGCTCCAAGACCTGATCCAGTGGGCTTGCCATTACTGCATTTCTCTTCCTCCTGCCTGCCCATCTTCACCCCTAAGTGCCCTCTTCCCCTGCAGACTTTTGCACTAGCACCCCAGTTTTGAGCAGACAGAAGCAGTGGGGCCACCATTCCCATTGTCCAAGGAGCCTTCTCCTGCTCTCCTTCCATTAATCCCTTTGTGAAATCGTCTGTCTTCCTAACTGCAGGTAACAAAGGCAGGTGCCAAAATCCTTTATTGGTTCTCTCTAAGCTGCAAAGATGCTGCATCCTAGTTTTCTCAGTCTTTCTGAAGGCCAGGCCCATGTGCCAGCCAGCTCATCAACCTGCTCCAGATCACCCTCCAAGACAATTAGTGCTGCCTGTACTTTGTACTGAAATGTGAGGGCTATCACAGAAACAAGGCACAACTAGGGCACGTTATTAGAGAGCCAGGATAATTATACCTACGGTGTGACCCATTTTTGCTGTTATTGGAGCATGGCATTATAGGTTAATGCCTAATAATCTGTCATTAACATCCCTAATTGTATGTTTCTGTAATTGGACACCATTGAGGGGGGGAAGAAGGTGTGAATGTTCATGTTTTAGAGGTGAATTGCAAGGGATATAAGAGTAAGAAGTCACATTTTACCTTGTAAAGCCAAAAGAAAAGGGGTCACAAGAGTTCATAGAAGTACTGCAGGTGTTACTGGGCTAGGTGTTATTGTATGCTTAAAGGTAGTAAGTTCACAGTCTAATTCCAATCCTGATAAGGCTTGTGCTAGTCTGTATTCTTACTAACTTCCATAATACAATCCACATGCACATATTAAATAGGCATGCAATAGACAGTGACCTAAAGGAACTGAATGCAGGGGAAGAAGTCACAGGGAAAAAATGTTTAAAGCAGGAACATAGTGTAAATCAATGATACTTGCTCCCTTGTAATGTGTCTGCTTCCAGAAATGAGGGGGTAAAAGATGTGATCTACTCTACTGTGATCAGCAAGGAGTCTGATTTACAAAGCCTTTAAAAATATCAGCAGAGCCCAGAAGGTATACAGCCCTAAGGCCAAACATCTTGCTGATCGAATGCTTTTTATTATGTAGTATGAAAGCAGTACATACTTTTGGCACTTCACAAACACCCTGCTCTTATTCCTACTTCCTATTGAAAACCAAAACCTAAAAAAAAAAATGCTACCCTAATTCCCCCCAGATCCTGACATGGTAAGTTTATTTCAAGTACCCATCTTTATACCTTCCCAGACAGGCCTTTCCTTCAGAAAAGTAGGACCCTACCCTTCTTCTGAAAGTCAAGTCCCTTTTAAATATATGAAATCAACACTTAAAGCCTAAGGCTTTCAGAAAAACTAATTACTTTTGAACATCTCGGACACCTGGATCATTTCCAGAAGTTGATCCTTGCCCATATGAGCAGAAATGGTTCAGCATCAGCTAAATCTGTTAACACAAATTAGGATCGGGGGAAAAAACTAACCTCAAAGACTCATGACTTTTTAATCAGGATTGAGGACCAAAACCAGCACAAGACCAAAGGGGATTCTGACCTAGATACATTCTATTTTCAGAAAGACAAAAAAGGGGAAAAAAATTTATGATGGGAACCATTAAAAATAAAAGAAAGAAAAGAGGTTACCACAGTACTTGAAGGTTTCTGTTCAAACAGATCCAGCTTGTTAACTTGTGCACAGAGCTGTGCAAGATGGAGAGTGCAAAAGGGCAAAGGAAGTAATGGAACCTGTCACACTTGTTTGCATGTGCAGCACCTGGAGTCAGACCTTTGACTTGATCTGGGGAGTAGCTACTGATTCATCCACCTACCCTTAGAAAAAGAGAAAGATATGTTGAATGCTCAAAAGACAGTTGGATGTGAATCAGATTCCCTTCCAAATATGAGTCAAGGCAAGAGGAATTTCTGAGAACAGCTGACTGCAACCCGTATTTTCCTCCTCAGAACACGTGTGGGAAAAGATTTGAGGAGAAAAAAATAACTCTTTGTTTAATACTTTCAGTGTTACTCATGAAATCTATGGTACTTCAATAGCTCCTGTTAAGGGAAGTCAGGGATTCTTTTTTTTTTTATTTATTTTGTAGAGCTGTGGCAGAAAAATATGGAACAACTTCACAGGAAGCCTATGTCAGACCAGGCACTTGGTCCCCAGAGACCTGGGCTGTGTCCCTGCCACATCCCTGCCTTGTCACCTCTCTTAGGCTAAAACATACCAGCTGAGACAGGTTCAGCACAACTCCAGGACTATTTCCTACAGAGAACCTGCCTTTAGGGATATGCAGACATGCTTTCCCTGCACTACAGTAAAGGGCTTTGTCCAACAAACAGATGTGACAGTCCGAAAGCACAAACCACACACCACACCTTTATGTACTGTTGATGGTGAGATTTTTCAGAACACTCTTGTGTTTTGTGTGTGCTCAACAGGTGATACCTTTACAGGATCATTGTTTCCTAAAAGTGCTGGGATCTTTGAAAATTCAGCATCTGCTTTATGGCATTTTCAAGACACATCCTCACTAGTAGATTTCAAACAGGGCTGCTAACCACATACCCTATTTCCTCACAAACTATTGCTACTGTAATCTTCAAATACTTGTTTGTGGGATTTGTTGATCAGATGCTAGATTACCAAGGGCTTATACAATGAAATTTGACAAACGTGGCATACATGAGACACACAGGAAAGGAAACAGGAATATTAGTGTGGGAATCACTGCTGCTAACGATGCTGGTAGGGATCCATGCCCACAGACCTCTTAAATTAAAGGCTACAGAGGAAAGACTTTGCCTTTGACCACAACGCACACATTTTTCTGTTTGTTTGTGTTTTGGTTTTGCTTCACATGCTACTCAGCTCTCTCTTTGTGGGAATCAGGAAGAGTGATGAAGAGATGCCATCACTTTTATACAATGTTACTCCTAGGGACTTCTGCTTAGATAGAAAAAGGCCCTACTCAGTGTTATTTCCAGCTTATCCCTGACTTAACAGTTCATATGACACCAGCACAAGCAAAGCAGAAGATGATGCTTGCAGGTTTCACAAGCATCTCATGGACTGACTCACTGCATCACTGTGGCTAAAACCATAGACTTTGAGTGTCTAATTCACACATGTGAAAATAAGTGACTAAATACTTCCTGGTTCCTACTTTGCTGGAAGATACAAACATTTAACAGCTGCAAAGTGCTCTGACAGCCTAAGAAATAATTTTACATAGCTATGAAATTGCCCATGTGCAGTACATCTGTGTTAAGAGCCATGACAAAGTGTTCCAGACCAAAAAAACCCAGTATTTTGCACAGGGTGTGCTGTATGACCAGCAGAATAATTATAGCAGCTGTACTTGGCACTTACTAGAAAATTAGCAAAGCTGTTAACAGGTCATTAATAAATAATCTGTGACTACCTGCCTTAATAGTATTCTTCAGCTGACAGGTATGAAAGTGAGGGGGTGGAGGAAATGGTCACACCTTCCTCTAAATCACTGTAGAAGACCGATACCCTTATTTTTCATCACTTTGTAATCTGCTTGTTTACTTCCCTCCTGGTGTCTCTTCCCACTGGCTATTCTCTCACACCAAAAGACTGCAAAGCTCTTGGCCAGGGAAGCAGCAGCATCTGCAACAGCCAGTCCCAGGGGAGAGCTGTCCCTCTCTGTAGTGTTCCAGACTGGTAACCGTTTCCCTGCTGTTCAGAGCTGCCTCTAAACACCTCTCCTGAGTGTGTGCTCCTCCTTTTGAAGGTTATGTGGTCTGCAAGGCATCCCTGTCCATTTACAACACACCTCCATGCTTCTTGCCTTCCACATGGAGGCAGGAAGAGGAGAGAAAAGCAACCTGTTTCCCTGTTTCTTCAGACACAAACACATTCTCCAGAGCAGACAGATGCCTTAAAGTCAGATCCAGGGCATCAGTTCATCTTTTGGGTTCAGCTGTAGCGTATAAAGCATTTGCTGGCTCTGGTCTAATGCTTTTTGACATTGTTAGGCCTCCTTCAGTGAGCTACTGCCTTGTAACCAACTTGACAGCAAGTATTGTTCTGCATTTATTAATACTATACATGTTATCTTCAAACTGACATGTTGCAAGGTCAGGCATCAGCTGTGCTCAGCTCTGGCTTGAAAAAAATACCCAGACAACAGCACAGACCTCCTGCTGCTAATAAATAAATAAATAAATACATGCCATCACCATGCTGCTGCCACATGTTTTCCCCCTTTCGCCCCCTTTCAATCTCAATTTTGCAGTATTTTTTTCTTTTACTCAGAATCTTAAAATCTGAAGTACCCACTTCCTGCACTCTCCTCTGTTTGGCTTCTTTAGGAAAGAGGGTTTTGTTTGGGTTTTCCCCCCATAGTCTTCTTTCAATTTATTCCTTTCTCTCTCCTTTGGATGCAAACCTAAATTCCAGAAACTTGCATCTACATAAATGTCAGATCACTTCAGGAACTGTTTTACCTCTCTTTTTTTTTAATATTTTAAATTTTTTTTTTTTACTATAGCCACTATAATTTTCTATTATTTTTAAAATGTTCAGCTTAATGTGTTATGTTTACTTAGTCAATAAGCTGATGATGCCCATGACAGGATCAGAAGTGTTTGGTTAGCAGCAGGGAGGGGAAAAAAATCAATAACTCCAAGCATTTGGCAGCTTTGTGGGCAGGAAATCATTTGTATTCTCTGGTTTAAATCAATGACCTTCTTTTCTTTGCTGTTCCAACAGGAAATTATAAACTCTGTGAACAGCATTTGCATAGTGCCTTCTGCAATACACTTGTATTGAGCAAAACAATGTATTAACCCCAGCAGTGCTTCTCTGAGGTCCCTGTTAGAGAAACCCAGGGACTTCAGCACAGAGTGTTACAGCTGCAGGCACTTGTATTTTTTAGAAGTGGAGACAGACTAGAGAAAGATGTGAAAAGAGCTCCTTCTCCACTTCCAAAAGCGCCATCAAAAGATGAAGGCATTTTTATTTGATAACAGCATTGTCTACTGCAGAGTATGAAAAAATACCTTCTTTGTAACTTGGCAGGATGTTGTATTTACTATTTTTTATGTTAAAGCTGCATTTGCATTTCTGTGTCTTGCTTGTCAGGGCTGCCCTAAGGTGCCAGGTATGATTTGAAAGTGATGCATTTTTGCTTGAACTCAGCATTACAGAGTTCATGTTTTTGAAAGTTTTAGCCCCTTCTGTCCTTCCCTTTTGCAAAATTCACTTAAGCAAGCAAAAGAAATTACCACCTTGCCTTGCCATGCTGATGGGAAGCTGTTTCAGGAATGTAATGTTCTGAGAAAAGACAGTGTTGAACCTGGCACTGAACTTGCCTTATAACTCTTTCTGCTACCCACCACTGCATTAAGACCAGTTCAGCTTTTAGCATGTAGGAGACCTGGCATTCAAGAAGATAAACTAATCACAGGAGATGGAGGAGATGTGTGACCCTTTTTTCTGTTTCCCCCAGTGTGTTCACAGTGCAGCCCGGAAAGTCTGAGATTCTTGTCTATGGCCAGAGCTAAGTGTTGCAGCACCAGCAACTGGCACTGGACAGCTCCTGGTCCTAAGCACCCCTTGATATGCTTATCCTCATCCTGTGCAGGAGAAAGATAGAGTAAATCAGTCTGGAAAACATGATTATAACCCCATAAACTACCAAGGCCTCAGTTGTCTGCACTGAAATTAAGTGTTATAAAAATCAGGCAGCCAGATTTCTCTGATTTGTTTTTGCACATGACAAGTCTTCTCACAGAGCTCCTGGTCCTAAGCACCCCTTGATATGCTTATCCTCATCCTGTGCAGGAGAAAGATAGAGTAAATCAGTCTGGAAAACATGATTATAACCCCATAAACTACCAAGGCCTCAGTTGTCTGCACTGAAATTAAGTGTTATAAAAATCAGGCAGCCAGATTTCTCTGATTTGTTTTTGCACATGACAAGTCTTCTCACAGCTCAGCATCTATGCACTGAAATTAAGTGTCATAAAAATCAAGCAGCCAGATTTCTCTGATTTGCTTTTGCACATGACAAGTCTTCTCACAGTACTTCTCAGCATCCCTCCTGTGCTCTCAGTGCCACTGGCACACAGTTGTAGTCATCAGGTGATACTTGAAGTGTATTTATTAGTTACGTCACAGTTCTCCCTCTTTGAAACAAAAAGAATAGTCATGCTACTCGGAGTGATTGAAGTGTCACAGTTCTCTCTCTTTGAAACAAAAAGGATAGTCATGCTACTCGGAGTGATTGAAGTGCAAGTAATACGTAATTCTCGTGCTCCTGCTTTGCTTCTATTAATTTGCCAGATGTAAAGTTGCCTATCCTGAGCCCACAAGCATTTCAGCCCTTCCCCACTGCAAACTCCACATGCTCGTTGAGGTCCTTTTCAGAACTCCTGGCTGCTGGAGCATCCTTGCATTTCTAAAATTTGCTGCTCATGATTTAGGGAGCCACCAAGGAAATGAGCTGCCTCACTTTCTCACTGACAGGAGACCAAACAGTATCACAGAAGGGCTGAGGTCAGAAGGGATCTCTGGAGGTCATTTTGCCCAGTACCCCTGCTCAAACCACTACCTACAGACAGTTGCCCAGGATGATGTCCAGCTTTTGAGTATCTCCAACAATGGAGACTGTACAACCTCCCTGGGCCTGTCATCTCTGGCCCCATCACGGGGCAGTGCTGGAAAGAGCCTGGATCCCTCTTCTTCACACTCTCTCTTCACGTATTTACATACATCGATAACATCCCACTTGAGCCTAGACTCTGAACAGTCCTAGAAAGCAGAGGGATAAATTAAAGGATGAACTGGGCAGTTATTGCTCAGTTGACTTTCTTCTACTGAGAATGTCAAAAGCAAATGTCCCTTTCTTTCTCTATTTCTTTCCTGCTTTTCTTCCTTCCCCCATGCATACATCTCCTGAATGTCATGCTGTCATCTTTTCCCATTGAATATCACGTACCTGGAATCTTTCTATATCACAACAAGAAATGTTTAATCTGGAAAGGCATGCAAATAGAACAGCTCATGCAAGAAATATGAACTGGTTTGGTTACTTTTAGGCTTTGGTCTATGAATATGAATACATAGAAATAAAACATAATCAGAAACTGTGGAGTGATAGTGCTAAGAGACTAATTAATTTCATTAATATATTACAAGCCACTTTCATAATGGGAAAAATTACTTTCCTAGATAATTTTCTTTTTAACAACTTAGCATAGTTGTTACCCTCCTAAGGGTGTATATTTTCCAGTATGCAGAAAATTGCTATGGAATAAAAATGCTGATAGACTAAAAAACTGCATTTAGCTTCAAAACAGAAGTCTGTGATTTGTTGTTTTTTCAGTATGTATAAACTATGGTCTTAGAGGTTTCTGCTCAGAAGATAATCATGTATTTCATGTGGCCTTTGTTTACATAAAGGAAAATAAATTTCTTTCTGGAGAAAAAACCCTAGATTACACTGCAGGAAAAGGAAGTTTAGTGCTCAGTGTCCAAGAGCACTCAGATGGAAATTCAGCTCCAAAACTCTGTACTGAATTTAGGACACAGATTTTCCAGTTGTCACTGTTCTTGCATTGCACTTAAACATACGCCATATTCAGACTGAATTTCATGGGATTTGCAGTAGACATAAAAAGCAAGGCTTGCTCTCTTTTGAGTTTAATGCTGAGTAATGACTTTGCTGACTTAAGGAGAATAACTCTTGATATCATAGAATCAACCGCGTTGGAAAAGACCTCAAAGATCATCAAGTCCAACCCTACCATTGTTACTAGACCATGGCACTAAGTGCCACATCCAGTCTCGTCTTGCAAAGCCCCAGGGATGGTGAATCCACCACCTCCTGGGCAGCCCATTCCAATGTCTGATTACTCTCTCCATAAAAAATCTCTTCCTAATATCCAACCTAAACCTCCCCTGGCAGAGCTTGAGTCTCTGCCTACTTGTCCTACTGCTAGTAGCCTGGGAG
>NW_008682031.1:0-222 GCF_000695815.1 Acanthisitta chloris
GTCTCTCCAGGGCTCTCACTCCCTCCCCAGGTGTCCCCAAGGTGTTCCCTGAACCCCTCAAGTGCCCTGAGCCCCCCCCCAGGTGTCTCCCAGGTGTCCCACTCCCTCCCCAGGTGTCTCCCAGGTGTCCCACTCCCCCCCAGGTGTCTCCCAGGTGTCCCACTCCCTCCCCAGGTGTCCCACTCCCCCCCCAGGTGCCCCACTCCCTCCCCAGGGGTCTCC
>NW_008682031.1:609-825 GCF_000695815.1 Acanthisitta chloris
TGAGGACTCTCTGCATGGGAACCATCAGCAGGTCGCGCAGGGAGAATCTCCCGTTGTTGGCTCGCTGGGAACACTCCTGGGGGCACAGGGGGCTGAGGTTGGGGGGCACAGCCACCCCCAGAACCTTGTGGGGAGGTTGGGGGTCTTGGGGTTCAGGTGGGAATTTGGGGGTTCAGGGGTTTTGGGGTACCCCAGGTGCCACCTGGAGCTTCGTGC
>NW_008682032.1:0-4696 GCF_000695815.1 Acanthisitta chloris
CCATTCCAACCCCTTAACGTTCTGTGACTTCCATTCCCTAGAAATCCCTAGGTAGGAGTTTTGGAAAACTTGTTTCTGAATTGACTGGAAATCAAATTTAAAGAACTGCTGAATTTCACTAACTGTATTACAGACTCTCCAACGTGGAACAGTTGAAGGCAAATGCTTCAATCAGCCTGAAAAATAAGATTGCATTTGCCTGCCTCATTGCACTGAGCCCTCACAGGGCAGCACTTGAGACTAAGACTTTCCACCACTTCTGTCTAGTTCTTTCCATCTTAAAGGCTGATGTGTTGGCCTTGGTAATATATGAATTTTTCACCCTCTGTTACAATTAGTCCAGTGGAATATGCCTGGGCATGAAGCCATCAGTCCTTATGAAACCCCAGCCTCCTCAAACTCCAGTAGTGCAAGCACATCAGGACTGATCCCCGCTTCCTATACCAAGTCCCTACAGTGCATTGAGCCAAGATTAGGAGATTAGGTCTTATTTTTAATGCAGTGAATGAACCTGACCTGGAATATCTTGTCACTGAAAACACACCTGTGGTCAATGATTCTCTTTTTAGCTCACAGGAGTAGTTGCAGGATTCAGATTTTTTTGTGGATTCAGCCTTCAGATTGATTCATAGTTTCATAGTATGTTAAGAGGTTGGAATGGACCTCAGAGATCATCCAGTTGCAACTCCCTGCCCTGGGCAGGGACACCTCCCATCACACCAGGTTGCTCAAGGCTTCATCCAACCTGGCTTTGAACACTGCCAGGACTGGGACAGCCACAGCCTCCCTGGGCAACCTGTGCCAGTGTCTCACCACCCTCACAGGGAAAACTTCTGCCTAACATCTAATCTGAATTTCCCTCTTGCAATTTCTCTCCATCCCTCCTTGTCCTGTCCCTGTAGCTCCTAACACAGAGTCCCTCTGCAGCTTCTCTGGAGCCCCTTCAGCTCCTGGCAGGTTGCTCTGAGGTTTCCACATAACCTTCTCTTTTTCAGGCTGAACAGCCTCAACTCTCTCAGCCTGTCCTTGTAGGGAAGGTGCTCTGGTGCTCTGACCAGCTTCATGGCCTCCTCTGCACTTGCTCCAACAGTTCCATGGACCAGAAGCTTTTGCAAATGCCACTGTTTTTTGAAACACAGAACACCTCAAAGTCCTAGGCATATGGGCAGAGCTTTACTGGAATGGTTTCTTGGAGAGAGAGGAGAAATATGGAATGTGGTCCCTTGGCATTTTTTCTGCCTGTGTTCTGCTCTTCTGAGCTCTCCATGTGGAAATTGTGGGTGAAATGATCATTCTCAGAGGCTTAAAAAGAAATTGTAATGTAATAGCTGAAGCTGTAACATTTATAAGCTGAACTTCATGTTTCTTTTGCCATTACCATCTCAGCAAGTGATGAGCTCTCATGAAAAGCACTTTTCTTTTAGATGTATCCTTAACAAAAAGCTCAGAATACACTATAAATGGTTACCTTGGTGGAGTGTATGTTGGAATTATTTATATCTTATCTAAATCTATTTCACGTGCCTTTGGTTTATATTTCCAGACCTAATCCTGCCTCACAGAAGACACCAGGACAGCATTCTCTGGATGTGATGTCCCTGGAAACCCTGGAAAACACTTGTGAGCCGGAGAACCTCTTCAATGACATGTAGCCATATTGGACTGAGAAACAGAGACTGGTGCTTCTCACAGAGATAAGCCATAGAACTAAAAGCCTTTTTTTATAGAGTGAAACCAAAATTATGTGAAAATCTTTACTCTGAGGTGGTATTCAACGGCACATTGCTCTAACCCTCTTGCACTCCCACTTGTCCTCATTCTTCTCTATGCAATTGTAGACCCTTGGCCTCCTGGACCTGATTTGTGATGATCTTAAAGATCATTTTATCCTCTTTGTAGATCTTTACTCATGTGTATGTGGGAAGGGAAAGCACCACCAAGGTGTTTTTACATCCTCACAGTCTCTGAGTACTGTTTGAATTCAGGATCAACCATTTCCCAGATGTCCCTGAAGAATGTCAAACATAGAGAAGATTTTAAGGCTACCACTGTACTTAACCTTCTATGCTGCCTTTTGCTTAGATCAGCTTAGGCATGACCTAGATAAATCATCTTCAGTTTAGTTTGAGGTATAGATTTGAGTTTAGAATGGTCTCTTCTGAGTCAAAGCAAATGCCCTCTTACTTGAAGGTTCTTTGCAGCATTATGCATTGTAAGGTGTTCTTACTTTGGGGAGAAAAGTGCTTATGCCATTGATATTGACTCTATTTTAACCTTCTGTAGAAACCCATAGCGTTTGAAACTGTCATTTTTATACCTAGACATTTTCCTTAAGGTGATTCTTTAAAAAATAAAATAAAATGCTTTCTAAAAATGCATCAATTTTTATTTTATTTGTTTAGACAGCATAAGTAAAGGCAGTAGTTAGCAAAGTGTGGTAATGCATGAGCTATTCTTGCCCAAAACTGGTGGATTCATTTAGATTTAAAGCTTCACCAAAGACTAAGTTATGTATTTACCTTCAGCAGTCAAAAAGAAGAATGCTGGGTTTCCGCTTTGCTGTTTTAAGAGCCTGAATCAATTCTTGTTTAAGGTAGAGAGATCAGTTCTTCTGTCTCAGAAAGGTTGTGATCCAATAAGGGGTTTATGTAGGTGAGTAATTCCACTGAAGTCAGTCATTGAAGCGTCTATGGCTTGCAAAGGTCCTTGCTGAAATACCTACTTGGTGTTTTTTAAATGGTGTCTTGCCAAGTGCTGCATCCTGCACTTTGGCCATACCAATCCCATGCAGCACTTCAGGCCAATAACAGATTGGCTGGACACCAGCCAGGCAGAGTTTGGATAGACAGGAAGCTAAACAGGAGCCAGCAGTGTGCTCAGGTGGCCAAGAAGGCCAAAGGAATCCTGGCTTGGACCAGGAACAGCATGATCAGCAGGACCAGGGAGGTGATTCTTCCCCTAGACTCAGCACTGGTGAGGCCACACCTGGAATCCTGTGCTCAGTTCTGGAACCCTCAGGCCAGGAGGGACATTAAGGTGCTGGAGCGAGTCCAGAGAACAGCACCAAGGCTGGTGAAGGGTCTCGAGCACAAGTGCTATGCGGAGAGGCTGAGGGAGCTGGGGTTGTTCAGCCTGGAGAAGAGGAGGCTCAGAGGAGACCTTGTCACCTTATTACAACTCCCTGAAAGGAGGTTATAGTCAGGTGGGGGTTGATCTCTTCTCCCAGGCAGCCAGCAGGAGGACAAGAGGGCACAGACTCAAGCTCTGCAGGGGAGGTTTAGGTTGGATATTAGAAAGAGATTTTTTACGGAGAGTGTAATCAGGCATTGGAATGGGCTGCCCAGGGAGGTGGTGGATTCACTGTCCCTGGAGGTTTTCTGAAATGAGACTGGATGTGGCACTTAGTGCCATGGTCAAGTAACCACAGTAGGGTTGCACTTGATGATCTTGGTGGTCTTTTCCATATTTCACCTCTAATAAAACTTCTCTGTTTTTTTATGTGGAACTATATTAATTCCATCTCAACTTTTCAGTGTTTAATAGTCCTAAACTACAATACACACTGACTCATCATGTGGTGGATTCACCATCCCTGGAGGTTTTCAAGATGAGACTAGATGTGGCACTTCGCGCCACAGTCTAGTAACCACAGTAGGGTTGGACTCGATGATCTTGAAGGTCTTTTCCAACCTGGTTGATTCTATGATTATATAGGCTCTGATTCTGTCAAAATTACATCCTATATTTGACTAAAAGCATCCATGTCAGTATTTTCAGGATCAGGGACTCATAAAAGATCATGAGAATCTGGGAATATTATACTTAAGCAACTCCTCTCTGAAAAAAGCACAGTCAAAGCATTTCCAGGTTCACAAAGGGCTTGGGGACAGTGTTATAAATCATACAGTAAAAATGAGAATGGCCAAAATATTTTGCTGAGCATGAAGGCTTTGTGCCTGAGCAGTGACAAGACCACAAAAGACCCATTCATACACCCATTCACAGCACAGCCTCATTTAAAATCTTCCAGTGCTGATCTGATAATGCTTTCAGCAAGAAGGTTGTATATGGTTTCAGTTTTAAAGTGAAAATGTTCCGTGACTTAACCCCAAATGCAAGAGCACGGTTTAATCTTGCCTGCAGCAATAAATGAAGGTAAATGAAGCTGAACATCCCACAAAACTCTGCTTTCAAGGAACTGTTGGAACAGTGAAATGTTGTTGTACAAATAGGAAATGTTACACTCTGTTGGCAGATGCAGTAAAGTCTGTCAGAGTGTATATTCTTGCCCTTTTTTTTCTTCGAGGCTCATATAGAGTCAAACCAACAGTTGAACAAAAAATTATGTGTGGGCCGATACATACTGTGTGAGCGTAGGTGTGTTGTCTAGTGGTACAGAGTCAGTTTCCAGTCAGCTGAAACTGTTTGCATCACAGGGAGAAACCCTCTCCATTGGAAGCCTATTTACATTATGACAGTGTCTATAACCATATGAGAAGCATTAGTAAAATCCTCCTTTCTGAAGATTTATGTGAGAAACTATTGATTTTCTGATGATAAGTTTCCATTTTCCAGTTGACTTTGAAGAGCAAAGACCCATGAGTCTTAAAATCAGCTTATCTTCTGTGTAGGTCTTTTATCTGTTGATGGCAGTAACTCAATAGGAGTTGTGTGCACAAGTGGCCAAGGAGGCCAA
>NW_008682033.1:0-450 GCF_000695815.1 Acanthisitta chloris
GTGGTATGTTTACTTGTGAAATATGAAGCTTAATATGAGAACAGAGAAAACTATTCTAGGCAACTGAGAAAGCATCTCCTTAAGAAATTTAGTGATGAATGAACTTTGTGCAAGAATCTAACAAAAAAAGCAGGGAGGGGGAGGCGAAGTTTAAATTAGCTGTCTTGGAGAAAATCATAATTGACATGAAAATGAACCTAGTGATAACAGACGTAACGAACAGCCAGGGCTGGGGGAGAGTTTTCACTACACCTCTTTTCCCCAGAAAGAACCAGAGGCTCACCAGGAACCATGAAACAAGTCCTGTGATATGCCCCCACTTCCTCACAAGCCAAACTCTTTAGCCTTTCATGTTACTGCAGCTGGCAATTCAGCACCCACCTACAGTCACTTAATTGCCTTTATTTTCCCCTCCTTATCTACTTTTTTTCTCATGATAATTCAGCTCTC
>NW_008682034.1:0-10548 GCF_000695815.1 Acanthisitta chloris
CCTGTCCCATTAACTAGTCTGCCTAATTTATTGAAATCCCTTTTAATTACTCTGATGCCTCTTTCATTAATATCATCACTGCCAGCCTGGACTACGAGCAGTGGGTAGTAATCAGAGGGCCGAAGGAGCTTTGGGAGTCTCCTACTGACATCCCTTACCCGAGCCCTGGGCAGGCAGCACTTCCCTGTGGGATGGGTCCGGTCGGCATATAGGGCCCTCAGTTCCCTTCAGAAGGGAGTCCCCTAATACAATTACCCGTGTCATTTTCTTTGTAGCTGTGGTAGTAATGATGGTAGTGATGAGTGTAGAAGATGGGGGCAAGCTGGAGATCCTCCAGGTGGATCTTCGTTATGACTGGCCTCTGCCTGACTCTCTGGGTCCAGAGGCTCATACCTGTTCTTTAAGAGCAGCTGGGGAGGTGATGGGGATTGGGAGGGGATTCTTTTACCTCTTCCATCAGGGACCTGTTTCCATTCCCACTACCTGCTTGGTTTGCTCCATTTGCCTGATGGCAGGAGGGGCAGAGCTTCACCATCTCCTGCTGAGCTTCTTTTGGGCTCAAAAGGGTGTGACTCCACCAGTCTATTCCCCTTTCCCTGCCCCTAATGCTGCTTCATCTCTCTACTTCTTCCTTGAGCTCTGCCACAATCATTCACCTGCTCACATGACACAGGTGTGACTCGCACTGTCCTCCGAGACTAAGGCCAGACCGAGACACCCTGTGCAGCAGTGCCCTGAACAGCTGTGTCCTGCACAGAGGGTTCTGCCTGGGTTACAACATTCCTCCTGGTAGCGGCAGCAACAGTCTTTGCTCGCGTAGACACCATTGCTGGGTCTAGCTGTGCTGTGGGAAAAAAAAAAGAAAGAAAAGAAAGAGAAAAAGAAAGAAAAAAAGAAAGCAAAAACACAGAAGAAAAAAAAGCAAGCAAAAACAAAGCAAAAAAAAAGGCAAGAAGGGTGGCTGTGCCCTGTCTGCTTGCTCTGCCTGAGTGAACTGCCCTCCCTGCCGTGCCCTGTTCGCAGCGCTCAGGGTCGCTTGCGCTCCCTGGGTCAGTTTAAGAGCCACCAGCCCCCCCGGTCAGCAGTGACAGCTACCCCCAGGTAACTGAGCTCAGCTCCAAATGATGCCCCTGAAGCTCCTAACGTGAACTTACCACATATTCATCTATAAATTCTGATGATGTTTTCCCTGTTTTGAAACTTCAGGAATAAAACTAGTTAGTTCTATCTCCTTGTCACCACACTGTAATTTAAACATACTGTGTTTCTACTCAGAATATTGGAAATAGGCAAAGGCAATGCTAAATGATAACATACCCTACGATGACATAAATGAGGAGAAGTGTCTGAGGCAGTGCCACTTATGCACCTGAACCAGTCAGAAGAAACATAAGTCAGTTGCTCAGCTTTGCAGTCACGCTCGTTCCTGGTTTCTATGTATTTGCTGTTTCTGGTTTTTGGTTTTTGGAGGAACAACTCTGAAAGAATCTCTCAAAGGATAAGAGAGGGCAAGTTCCTATGCCAGCAAATCATTACCCAGGAAAAGAACTTCTGTAAAAGCAAGATGCTCATAGTTTGCCTTAGAGCAAGCCCAAATACACCAGGCAACTGTGTACGAAGTGGTTTGTCTGTTGATCACTTTCTAGATCAGAATCAAGGCCTCCACTCAGTCACTGAAAAGTTTTCTGGACAAGATTACCAATCTTTATTTTAAAACTAAACGAACCAAAAATCTTTGCATCGAGAGAGCTCTTCAAGAATTGCTATGATGAATATTTTCTTTCAAGAGAAAAATTTAATTTAGCACAGTATTTCAAATTCAGCAAAACCCAAAAATTTTCCCAACATTTTAGTACCTATATGACCACATCTCTTCTTCAGTTAAGAAACATTTTCTCCATTACATTTTCTTGAAGTAGTCTTGCTCTGTATAGGTTTTAAGGTTCGTTCCAAAGATTTTTTTGCAGATTACAGAGGGCACATCAGTTTAAAAAAAAAAAAAGTAAGTAAAATGTGGTAGGAGTACACAAAAAGAACACACAGACAAAGGCTAACTCCAGAAAAGAACTAAGGATATATTTGAATGGAGGTTGGAAAAAGCTGTGACCTCAGCCAGTGGTGCAGGAAGCATTCCTTGTAGCCCTCAGATGAAATGGTGGGAGCAAAATAGCAGAGGTGCTAAAACAGGCCCTAGAGAGACTCTGGAAGACACCTGTCAGGAAAAGGTGCATAAAATAGAAAAGGGGGAGTGGAATACAACCAGCAGTGCCATATAATTCCATGCATTCCCAAGAGCAGGTTTCCCACAGATCCTGAGTTACACACAGACCTCTAGACAAGGCAAGAATGCCAACCAACACAGCGTGAACTGAACAGAACCCTCAGTACTCCAAACAGATTACATTCAAAACCAAAACCATGTTAAGTTTGGAAGAC
The DNA here is from genome assembly GCF_000695815.1 of Acanthisitta chloris. Lineage (NCBI taxonomy): Eukaryota > Metazoa > Chordata > Aves > Passeriformes > Acanthisittidae > Acanthisitta > Acanthisitta chloris. Next base: position 2,437 of record NW_008682034.1, read on the forward strand.
AAGTTACCTGTGTTCTGGTAAATCACTGCCCCTCCCCCCATTCACTTTTGGGTAGTAAATGGTATAGCAGACAAAAGGTAAAGGAAACAGAAACTTATCTCCCTGGGGGAAAAATTAGTGACTACATTAAAGCTTTTAAATTAAGGCAGCTAGAAAGGATGTGTTAAAATGTATAAACACAGTCATTCCTAATTAAAGAGAACACTCATGTATTGTCACCAGACAGCTCAACAGAAGACTTGACTGAAGAATCCACAGGTACAAGAAAATCTGAAGATAACTCGAAGCGCACAGTAGGAAGAGCCTGTGCTGTAATATATATAGAAATGTGTTACTGCTCACTGCTTGGTCTTGGCTGAAAGATTTGCGGTGCAACACAAGAGGGGACAAAAGACACTTAAAAGGAACAGGAGGGACAGCCTCAAGATGTCACTGTGTCGTTACAAGTCCGTAACTGAAAAGGTCTTTCAGAAAGATCTGCATTTGTCAATGACGCCTTAGTGGCAAAGAGCAATGGTTATGCCACATTTTAAACTTTTATTTGCTTCAGGTAACTCTTCACTGGCTTCAAAAGATAAAAAACCCAATCAACTTGTGAATTGCAATCTACTCAGTTCCTACAAAAATCCAAGCAGAAGCCCCTTCACCCATAGTTGCATCTATACCCATACAAGCAACCACAGTTTATTTCCTAAAGTTTCTGTAAAACACCGGCATGGGAATTTATTATCCTGCAGCCTGTCTCCTTTTAGAAACAGTTTAAATAAAAAAAGAAATTGGAGGAAGGCAAGAAAGAAGGAAAAGAGCTCTCCAGTGTCCTCTCCTCCCCAACCCCCCACAGAAATGCCCAGAAAAGGTGATGAAAATCCTGGGGAAGGGGGACCTGGCAACAGTGTTAAAACGTGATCTCTTTTTGCTATAGGCAACAGACACAAAGGGGCAGCAGAAACAAATGACAAAGAACTATTCCATGAATGTAATAAAGAAAAGGGGAAAAAATTCAAAACTCCTGGTGGCAGGCCAGCCAGTTTTAGTCTGTAAATTACTTCTCTTGTTCCTGCCTACTCCAATTCCCAGCGCAGTTTAATAAGCTCAGCAGTAAAACCAACAAACCCCCCTGCTTCAGAAATCCCCTGCACTAGGCAAGGTCCTTCATCTGCACACTGGGACACTGCACTGGGGCTGTTCAGATTCTCAAGCACATACATACCATGCACTCACAAAGCTGCCAGGTCTGAGTGTATTTTCCTTCTTTATCCGACTGAGTAATAAAGCCAGGACAAACACCACACCAAATGCCGCAGCATACAGCCCTCTCCAGCTGCTCTGCAACAATGAGGCCTATGGCTCCATGCCCACGGTCCCTCCCTCGGGCCAAGTACCAGTATACAAACTGCCACGATCCAAACGCTTCCGAAGACCCCCCACAGCCGTGTACAGCTTAGAAAACCTGGCAGCAGAGCTGCAAGGAGCTTAACAAGAGTTTCTTCTCTCATAGCAGAACTGAAGACAGGAAAGCCACTAACGGGGCAAACATGGCCAAGAATTTTTTTTCCCCTTAAGCAAGCCTTTAACACCTGTCAAAAAAATAAAGGTTCCCTGCAGAGTCACTGTACAGCAACCACATATGAGTAGGAGTAAACACAGAATAACTCCTGGTCTGGACAGACAGACCATTGCATCACTGTAACACAACATATGACTTTATAAATACAGCTTAAATCAGCTGGAGCTAACAATGTACTACCATATCAGCTATCACTGACACGAGGCTGGGAAAGGCTGGGAAAATATTTTTCAGGATAAAAGAATCATTGCTCATAAATGCCACTAATAGATTCTTCCTCATTTCTTCTTGCAACCTCAGTCACCTATTTGTGCAACACATTATTAAGTGGAAGCAGTTCTGAATAATTATTGAAATGCCACAGAATAAGCATGAAATGCCTCAGGAACTGCTTCATAATTCTTAAAAAAATACAGTATTTGGTTTCTTTACAGTTAAAAACCTGTTGTTCTGCTGTCTATTACAAATACATGTGCTACTCCATCTGTAAAGTATTTGTGATGTAGCAAGGAAATGCTCTGAGTACATAATATCCCCATCCACATCCTTTGTGGTGTACTGTAGACTTACATGACTGTTACAAAACACAACGTTGGGAAATGGAATGGTTTTCCTGCCACAGCACAGTGAGCTCTCCAAGACACTGCTATTGTATGAAATACCTTAAGATCTCACCTAGCAAACATTAACCTTAAGAAAATACTTGACTTGCAACGTAATACAACTTCACTTACCTGAACAGTTGTTTACATCACAGCAATAAAGTGCTCTGTGCAAAGAGTCACTTACCTACATTTTCAAGACATGTGTGAGCTTCACACACTGTGGGGAGGTACAGAAGTGTAATTGTAGCAACTCCAAAATGCAAAGTAAAATAATCTGCAAGAGATTTTTCTCTGGGCATGTGTATATCAAACATCTGTACATCAAACTATGTCCTTCTACAGAAAAAAAAGGAAAATCAAATTTCCTCACCTGCGTGGCCTAGTTCTGGGAGACATCATCTCATTTCCAAGGATATGGTATCGCCTGGCTTCATGCAGCAGCTGATAGCACTCTGGGGAATTCTGAATCAGCTGGTCCACCTCCACGGTCTGAACAAAGTAGTTGGGGTGTAAGAGCGGGAGCCTGACATGCGTCAGGAGCTCGTGGAGCACTGGTCTGCGCAACTCCACTGCGCGGTACACCCAGCGCATCACGGCTTCGAACACCATCTCCTCCTTACTGATCACCAGCTCATCACTGCAAATATAATCAATAAGCTCATCCTTCCCCAGCTCCAGGAATTCTTCATGCTGGGACACATCCTCGAATGTCTGCAGCGCAAAATTCCTGCACTTGGTGAACAGTGTCTTGAGTGAGTGCGTATCTGCGAAGCGCTGGATTCCCAGGCAGTTGCAGGGATCCAGCTGCTCTTCCAGGAACTTGGCGCAGGCATCGCGCAAAACACTGATCTGAAAGAGACTCGATGTTTCGAAGAGATACTGCACGTTCTCTGTAGTGATTTTCACCTTGCCCGTGTACACGTACTGTAAAAAGCAATCCATGGCTTCAGCAAAGATGCCATTAATCTCCACCAACATCTCTCTGCTTTCTCTGTGGTCATTGCAGAACATGGCCCTGAAGTAGCTGCTGCAGGCCGAGAGGACCGCGCGGTGGCAGGGGAACTCCCGTCCCTCCACACAGATGATGACATCTGTGAACAGCCGGCTATCTCGGAATTCATTGAAGATCTGGAGAATGCTTTCTGCATGGGATGATCCCGAGGAGAAGTCGAAAAACTCAGGACCTGACAACGATTTTGGGTCCATTTCAAAAACTTTCCGCTTGGTTGCAGGGGAATCTCGTATCCCACTATCCTCTCTATTCAGTCTGCGTCCCAATATTAGTACCATTGTTACATCAGTTGGCTATAGAGTCATTGAGAAAAATTTGCAGAGTTTCTCCTTCTCAGTGCTATGATCTGAAAAATCAAAACACTTCAGTATTCAATCTGGCATGCTCTTAGGTTCATCACAAGAATTAGACAAGATACTTGTTTGATCACCCTAAGAACCGCTGCAATTGTTGACCTTTCATAGAGGTGACACAGGACAAAGTACCACACTCCGCACAGGGCAGTGCAGCACTATCTGCCCCACATTACATACAACATATTCCCATACAACAGCTGTCCTGGGTGGTATGTTCTGAATGTACCAGCACCACTGTCAGTGCATTAGTGTTCGACATAAAAAACCCCTCCAGATCTCAGCTCCACCAAATCACCCGACTGACAGAAGACGCAGATTTCCTGGATAATGGTCCAGAGCTTGGAATTCTCACTTTTTTGAGTGTAATCCTCACTTCAGTTGGAGTCTCCAAGGACTACTATAACAGCACTAGTCAAAAAGAGGGTGGGGGGAGGAAGACTGAAATTCTAAACATAAAAATTCAGGTGAGAAAACACTCCATTTTCATTATAAAGTCAATCATAATGAAGTCATATAATACCAGTGTTTAATAAGATTCAGTTAGCTCAACAAATAACCTTGACCATAAGTTTTCACCCATTCATTCCTAGTATGTAAAAAGTAGTTCACTGACTAAATTAACATAAACTGCTAGCACACAAACCAGAATGAACTACACTTGTTTGTATAAAACTACTGAAATAAGAACCAAAGGCAACTTGCTGAGGACAGGGAAGTTTTCTGTTTTCACAGTACAACTAGCAAATTTTTTTTTCAAACACCTTCCAGTTTCAAGTACAAGTGCAAATGTTCCCCTCGTTATACACACTCACATTATCAGAGCACTGAAGCTGCAAAAAGCAAGTACTCAGTCAGATGTTAGGTCAGGCCAGTATTAAAGTTTGCGGGTGAAGAAAATGCAGCTGACTTTGCAGACAGAGCACATTAGAGGTAGTGACATCAACCAATCTAGCAGCAAGAGGGCTTTTTTTCCTCTTCTGAGCTTAAATATGACCTGGATGAGTGTCCAACAAAACATACTGAGGCAGCAAGAATCTGGGCCAAAATGCTTGTAGTATTTATTTCTATGGCTACAAGGACATGGCTGAATTATTTTAAAGTTGATGGAAATTTTTTCATGCCTCTCCAAGGTTATATTCAGTTTCCCTGAATACAGTCAGGAAATGTGAACTCCTCACAGTAATTTCATTTCCTGATGTGCTCGCATCCTCAGAGCTGCAATTACGCAGGCCCAGACTGGCCACGTCATCACTTAATATAGAACACAACGAACATGCCTTTTTTAAACAGCCTTTTTACACAGCACCTTTAAAAGGCACCATCTGAACAAACAGCAAGGAAAGAATGTGTGCTATACCTTTACCCATTGAAAAAACAGAGTCTAAAACTATCACGGTCCATATAAAATTTTTACACAAATTTACAAGGTGTGGCTCATTTACTCTACAAAATATTTGACTTAAAAGAGGACCAGCTGTCACTTTGAGGACTGAAAAACACAGTGTTGCAGTGAGCCTACCAAATAACCGATTGCTTCACAGAGGCTTTAATGAGGCAGAAATGGAGTGCCTGATCTGCAGCTGATACTCTATCCAGTGTATTGCACAATCATTTTACCCAGTAATGATACAGGCCAGATACAAAACAAACTCAACAACAACCACTAGGACCTCACCAGTAATGTTGCTAACACCCTAGCCTTCACACTGAACTTCATCCGCAACTAACTGCATGCCATTAGTATGAGAAAGTGGGCAGAAATGATGCATCAGCAGCAGAAAAGGGAAGTGTAACAACGAAAACATAAACCCCAAAGGCTTGATTCCCGCATCACAGACTTAAATCAGAAGAATTTCACAAAAGCTAATGAAGCTTTTCCAAAGCAAAGTTAGCCTGAAATCAGAAACAAGACACCAGCCCTTTGCATGAAAGGGCAAAACACTGAAACTAAGTAAAAAAAACACTTCAAGATTAAATCTCTCTCATTATGTGAGAAGTTAGGACTTGAGACAGCACTGTATTATGCAATCACTAACAAATGGAAACAAGGGTTTAAACCCTAACAAGGGTTATTACTGCTCACTGAAGGAAGCAATGTCTTCCTTATGCTTGGAAGAGCAGAAAAGTAGTGATCAGCAAATTATTTTTTAATGCCCCAATGGTTTAAAGAAAATGGAGACTACAAAAAATAATCCATGGAGCAAAAACTAATCAAGGGCATAAATACTGTAAATTCACAAAGACACTAGAAAGGAAAAAGAATCGCACTCTACTGCAGAACTTATTGCTGGTGAATAGCTCTCCTTCAATTTCCGTCCAGTTAATTACTTCTGCAGGTTTGGTTCAGCAAAGCAATTCACAAGCCTATCAGTAACAGTGTCACATGTTCAGCTCTATCACCCATAGATGCATGGCCTTCCTGCAAACCTAGCCCTGACAGTTTTAAAATGTCACCTTCCATCTGCCTTCCCCAAGTGGGAAAGGAAGAGGGGAATCTGTGCCTGAGGCTAGACTGGTTAGCAGCAAAGGGGAGAAACAAGGAGGTGGGGGGATACACCTGTCTCAATCTCCTGTGTATGCAGAGGTACTCATATGCCTTACCTGCCTACAGGCTCTGCATTATAAAGCACCAGTCCTTTAAAGACTTTAACACTCAGGTTTCTTCAGTAAATTTAAACAAAACAAAAGAAAAATAAGGCAAGTATTGGGAATTATTAGATCAAAAATCCAAAACAAAATGCATTGGATTGCTTGTCTGAGCCAGGGTCAACAAGGACGGCAAATCACCCTGCCCACTGCAAAAAGGGGAAAGGAAAAACAAATCATACTTTGGACCATCAAGCTTTAAAAATGCTTTACAGAGACATGGCTCTGACCTGGATGTTACCTGCACACACACATACATATCTCTGAGTTAAACTGGGGTCACCAGAAGTTCAGGTCCCCCTATTTCCTTCACCCATGTTGTCTGTAGGCTGACCACACATGGTGTTCCTCAGGAATAACCCAAGAGCCCAATTCTAAGGCTGGTAAAAGAGATCTATATAATGTTTGCCCTGACAGCTTCTATCAATAAATCCTCCCATGCAAAATACTTCCATACTGTACTGAACTCGTCCATCCTCCACTGGCACATCCTCATGTACTTTACCCCTCTCCCTTCATCCACAGCTCTGCCAACAGCTGGCAGCTGTTCTCCTGCGCTGCAGAGCTCTTGTGGCCCGTTAGCAGAGCTGACAGAAAGCAGCAGAAGAAACACGGAGCAGGGTCGGGGCAAGGTCCTGCAGTAAGACCTCGTCAGCAGGTGTGCCCGAGCTCTGCCTTCAAAGTTCACCCTCGGGGTGTAGTTTCGAGAGTACCTGAGGCTGAGCCGGGTTCTGACGCTGCCAGGGAAGGTGGTGTCCAGCCTGTTCCTGCCGCCGCCTCACGTCAGCACGAGCGCTCGCCCGCCGCGGCTGGAGCAGGGACTGTCTGTGGAGGGAGGAAAGGAGGTGCTGGGCACAGGCAGCTGCCCCAGGGCAAGGCAGGAGCCACCAGCACAGCCCTGTGACAGCCCAGCACGTTAGCACACAGAGCAGAGCCGCGGCTGACAGCCAGAGCCTGCGCGCAAGCCGCGGCTGCTGTTCCCGGGGACGGCATCAGGAATAGCAGCCCAAGGTAAGGCAATCAAATGCCGTAACAGAAAGGGTATTTTCACTCCAAGGCATGGAAAATGTACCTCAGGTTTGGCCAATTCTTCTTATTTTGTGATTTCAGATTACATGACCTGTAGATGTGCTTCATCTCAGATGTCTGGTTACCGGAGGAGCTGGCGAAAACAGGCTCCCGGTGCACCTACTGCAGCTCACTGGCTGAACCACAACACGTGCTCTTTTGGTTTTAAAATGAGAGAAAGAAAAGAATAACCTTTCCCTCCCGCAAAAAACAAACACAGCATTTATTTTCCCTTTGTCTTTGTGATACAAAAAACTCCAAAAAAGTTGTCGACTTTTAAGAGATTTTAAAAATTTGTCTTGTTTTAGAAATTGCAGACTTCAATGTCTAACTTTAAGTCTTTAAGAATATTGAGTAACTAGTAAACAAGAATTCAGTGATCAAGGTAACCGACACGGTAAGGAGTTAGTTGCACTGTAGAATTTTTTATTCTAGTGTAAGATACTGTTTTGCTTTAAAAAATAAAGCATGCCAAAATTCAATAGTAATCCAAGCTAATGACACACAAAAACAAGCCCTAGGTGCCCTGAAAAATCACCCACCAAAAAAACAAGAACCGATTTGGACATGAATCTCTTGAAAACAAAACTAAACCAAAACGGACGCCTTTAACCTGCGCAGAAGGCTCGAGGAACCCTTTTGTACGTGAGAAGGGCCCCGAGAAGGGCAGAGACCCATAGGAGGGGAGAAAAAAAGCACACCGTGTAATACTCTTCACGTGCGGGGCAGAAACCCAAAGAGCCACAATCCTTCCCCCTCGGTTTCGCTATCGTTCTTGCACGTACTCAGATGTTGTTAAAACAAACCAAACCAGAACCGAGTCCCGGCCCCGTCCTGACAGTGCTCCCGGGGCTCGGC
>NW_008682035.1:0-1698 GCF_000695815.1 Acanthisitta chloris
AGCTCCGCAGCAATCCGTGCCCGCCCGCCGCTGTGTCCTCTCCCGATATTAAACAGAATCATGGAATATATCCTGAGCTGGCAGGGACCCGCCAGTACCGCCCAAGTCTGACTCCCGGCCCTTCACATCACAGCCCGAGCAGCCCCACCGTGCGCGTCGTGCAAACGCGCCCAGAGCTCTGCAGGCTTGGGGCGGTGAGCGCTGCCCGAGGGAGCGGCTCTGTCCGCTCTGGGGTGTCATGCGCTGCCCCTCTGATGCTGAGAAAAGCTGTAAAAGAAACTACTCCGAGACTTGTATCTCTGAGTAGCAGGTATTTGTTTATTCAGCGCTGGGCACAAGGGGGATCGCTCCACTAAACTTGTGCTACCAGGGACAAAAAAACTTCACAGTTTATATACATTAAATGCTCATACATATTCATTATTTCTAGGAATGGGTGGTTATTATAATTAGTACTCAGAAATCATTATCATATACTCCTCCTCTGTCTCGTCCCTCTTGACATCAGTCCCATAGTCCTGGTGGTCGTTCAGTGGTCGTGAAGATGAAGCTCCTCCTCTTCCTCAGTATCCTTTGGACACCCTTATTATGCAACCGTTTACCCCTTTGTACAGTTTTGCATGCCTTGCTGACCTTGCCTCTATCTTGTACATTCTGTTTCTTCATTCCACACCCCACATGGTCTTAGTTTTCCCCTTACTGCCAAGGTTTTGAGCTAATTAGTTCTACTGCCTTACAGATAAGGTGTATCATTTCACCAACCAAGCCAAAACAACACCATTAGTGAAACTCCTTATCTATACTATGTGATCCTTGCTATTTTGCTAATTAAGCTGAAATAGTGCTATTAGTAAAGTTATTCTTTATGCTTTCAGCTTTAACTGTTCAATTCCTGCTTTCAGTCACCTCAGCAGGCAGCATCGCCCCTGGGCAGGAATGTCATCCCGAGACGCTGTGGTTAAGGCAGCTGGATGTCTGACCGTCCAGCAGTCACTCCGGCAGTCACTCTCTCACCATCTGAGCTGGCACTGACACACACACACACTCACACAGACCAGGCTTCCCTACTAGCTTGGAGCCAGGTTTCCCATCGTAGAGTCTCAGACATCCCCATCCTTAAAACAATTTAATCGTGATGCAATAACTAAATAACAGCTCGAGCTGGTGCCTCCTGGGAGGGACCACAATCAAAGGAATACCTGGGCTTTTTATTCCCTCTTAGTCAAAGGGCGTGAAAGTCTGGGGATTGTCAGCTCTTGTGTGTCTCTCAGTATCACCTGACTGGGCCTGGTGATAACCCTGTTCCCTTTGTTATTTAAAGGATTGGGGTGGTGATTCACAGCCTCTTGCCTGGGGCTCCCACCCAGAGCTCAATCTGCAGTTTGCTCTGCAGCTGCACACAGAGCTACCTGCACAGCATGTGTTCCTTAACCAGTGTAGCTCCAGCTCCTCACCACCTGCTCCCCTTCGCCAGCACTGACCACCTGCACTGGGTTTGCATGGCCAGGTTTGGGTGTCTGGGGGCTACAGGGGAGCCCCCCTGTATTTTTATGTGAGAAGCTGCCAGAAGCTTCCTGTGTGTCTGACAGAGCCAATGCCACCCAGATCCAAGGCAGACCCACTGCCAGCCAAGGCTGAGCCATCAGCAATGCTGGTAACCCACTGGGAACAGTAGATTTAAGAAGGGGAAAATTTTGC
>NW_008682035.1:2132-9250 GCF_000695815.1 Acanthisitta chloris
AACCGCCACGGCCAGCCAAGGCTGAGCCGTCAGCAATGCTGGTAACCCACTGGGAATAGTAGATTGAAGAAGGGGAAAATTTTGCACTGTGGCAGCAATTGCAGCCAGGTATGAGAGGAGGGAGAACATGTGAGAAGAACAGCCCTGAAGACACCAAGGTCAGTGCAGATGGAGAGAAGCAGAGGTTCTCCTGCCCATTCGGGAGCAGGGGAAGAGTGTGAGGAGTCCTCCTCACGAGGAGTAAGCAGCACCAGAGACAATGTATGATGAACTGACCACAGCCCCCATTCCCCTTCTCCCTGTGCTGCTGCTGGGAAGGAGGAGGAAGTAGAGAATTTGGGAGTGAAATTGAGCCCAGGAAGATGGGGGGGGAAGGTGTTTTTAATATTTCATTTCTCACTACCCTACTCTGATATATTTAAATAAATTAATTTTCTTGAGCTCAGTCTGGTTTGCCTGTGATGGTAATTGGTGAATTATCTCTCAACCCACAAGCCTTTTGTTGTATTTTGTGTCCCCTGTCCAGTTGAGGAGGGGAGTGAACAGCTCAGTGGGCACCTGGCATCTGGCCAGAGTCAAACCACCATACCTCCCAACCATCCTTCTTCACCAAAAGATTGAACCCAAACAGAACTTAGCTACTGCCCATGTAGGAAAACCATGGTTTGTATTAAAACTTATTAAAATCTGTGAAATAACTCAAGAGATTGTATTGATGGTTTACAATTTATCTGATGGTGGTCTTCATTCCAATCATCAGTTGGCAATGATATAACAGCCATCAGGAAGTCAGTGTCAAATGGTTACACTGAATGAGTGCCATTAAAAGCTAAAGCATGTAAATAAACTCAGCATCCAAAAAAAAAAAGAATTTTCCACTATGTGAACACATCTGTGGAGCAGTGGGAGAGCTGGCTTCTCTTGGTTTATTACCTGGCACTGGCTTCCCTGTTCACCTGGGCTCTCATCCAGAAAACCAGGTGTGTGAGTATGGTGGCTATTTGTGCCCTTTGTTACATTATTTGATGGATTGAGAACTTCAGCAAGTCAGTCACCTTGCTTCCTCATTTGTTAAAACGAGTTAAAAATGAGTTATTTAAAACAGAAAGATGCTGTTACTATTTGTGTCATTATAGTTAAACTACACCATTTCTTCTATTAACTTTTTATTATATCGCTTGAGAAACCATATGCTGTCAATGATCACATGACATAATCACTTTGGATTGAATGGTAAAAAAAAATCCAAAATGAGTTTAATAATGTAGGGTATAAAGAGAACATTTTTATTCTATGATGAGATAAATGCAAAATGTTTGGAGAATGAAAGACAGAAACAAACCCTGTTCTGTCACTCTGAGGAAGTCTTGAACAACAGAAGTAAAATCCTATTTGATAATGCACACTTCATTTTGTGTGTCTGTCTCTGTTTTAAACTGCCACTTTCTAATCTCTAAACCTTCTTTTGTACAAGTATTTGCTACTTTTTATTCAGCTAAATCTTCTTAAAATTGATGGTAGAATATCTGCTCCCTCCTTCTACTTGTTTGGTGTTGCTCTGGAAGCGTAACACAGATTAAAAAAACAAACATCTGGGACTTGTAACACACTGAGGACTACAGTGAGAGGTCCATGTGTAGGACCTGGCACTTGGCCTTGCTGAACCTCGCACCGTTGGCCTTGGCCCATCTATCCAACCTATCCAGATCGCTCTCCAAAGCCTTCCTGCCCTCCAGCAGATCAACACTCCTGCCCAACATAGTATCATCTGCAAACTTACTTGAGGGTGCACTTGATCCCCTCAACCGGATAATTGATAAAGATATTAAACAGAATTGGCCCCAAAACTGAGCCTTGGGCAATGCCACTGGTGACCAGCTACCATCTGGATTTAACACCACTCGCCAGAATTCTCTGGACTCAGCCAGCTTTTTACCCAGTGAACCGTAAAACATGAAGCAGTAAAGCATTTTAAACACTGTGGCAAAATAATTCTGAATCTACCACCATCAGCACTGTGGCTAATGCATTGTCCACTGATGCTTAGGTTGAATTGAGTAGTATCCTACCCTATCCATCCTATTTGATGGAACTTTTTTAGGAATATACCTTTGACTGCTACTAAGCTGCCTACTCAACAACTCTTGCAAATCAGTAGTCTCACAAATTCAGTTGGAAAAAAAAAAGGCATTGATTCTGTGTTTTGCAAGTCAAAGATAAAATCAAACAAGACATTCCAGAAAATGGAGGTGGAGAGTGGGGGGTTTTCAGTGAAAAAAGCTACTGAGAACAAGTAATTTGTATTACTGTTATCTTGTTCTACCCTCACATTTCATGGCCTTTTTGGTTCAAGTTTTGCAGACACATTAGCTCTGAAATATTTTAACAGTCTAATAGAGATACAATGTTCTATCACAGTGCTCTAGGCCACTGCATTACAGCCAGGCAACTAATCCATGGCATGCTCTGTCTTTAAATAGCCATCAACAACAGCTTGGTGGAAAAAAAAAACAACAAAATACTATCTGAAAATTTTCTTGCTTCTTTTCTCAAAACTATAACCCAAAATACTATCTGAAATTTTTCTTGCTTCTTTTCTCAAAACTATACTTGCTCACAGTTTTCAGTCTCAAATTACAAAACAAACAGATAATCTGACAGCTAAATCAGATTTATTTTTTCCCAGACAGGAGTTAAAACAATTAACATGAAGCAGCCAAAAAAAAGGAAAACAAAATGGGGAGACAAGGCCCACTGTAACTAGGGGAATGGATAGCCATTAAAGCTATCATTATAAAAAACTAGGTGTGGTGACAGCTACAATTGCAAATAAAATTGAATTGTAGATATTGGCCTGTCCACACACTTACACATGGTTGCTGATAATTCTTCACACTAAAGGGCAAGGCCTTCAAGCTGATAGATGCAATGTACTGCAGGCTGGCAGTCTGAACACCACAAAAATATATATTACATCGATCAATGAATTTTAGAAAAAAATTTGTGACACAGAGCATTAAATATGTATATTGGTGATGAAACTAGGCAATTAAATGGAATCTGTTTTAGCAGTTTTACAAAATAGTTTTCTATCAGCTAGTACCATAGCCGTGCCCAGAATCACAGCAGGGCAGTCACTCCACAGTTATATGCTCCCATATTCAGCACTTGCTAGAACAAATATATGTGACAACAATTTAGTGTACTTGGAAAACAGGTGTGTGCAGAGATTTAATGCATAAATTATGGGACCGACTCTCAAATGGCCTCTCTGACCACATCAAACATAACATTATCTTTATAGAAATATGAAAAAAATCTGTTTCTTCTTTATGTATGCAAAAATATTCAAATGTGCCTACTTGATCAAAACCTAAACAATATAAATTCCAATAACAGTAAGCCCTCTGACCCTCCATGTAAAGAAAGATATAGGTATATTTATGCACTGGGATGCTTTTTGCCTGTGTCTTTTTCTTTCTCCCTCAGTGACTACAGATTGTAAATCTTCCTCCCTGCTCCTATCATCATAACCAGGCACAGATATCACCAGCCTTGCTGGGTTACCTGCTACTCATAGTTCAGCTAAGAGACACTAAAACCTTCAAAGAGCAGTTAAGTTAGGAAAGCACAGTAAGAAAATGGAAAAGTAGTGCAGAACTGTAATCTTTGATATTTTCAATGGTATTTCTCTTGTTTTCTGCAAACAAGAGAATGGCTACTCACAGATCATCACACATCCATACTACCTGCTTATCAACAGGACAAAGCAGATGCACTTGCTTGCATGGAATGAGGCTTACATTACTTCATGTACTTAAATTCAATTAATAAACTTGATATGCCTAAATGGGATATACTAGGGCAGCATTGCCTTTCGTTAAACTTTTAATTTTAATTATTTTTCATGGCTGTGCTCTCTCACAACTGTCTCTTAGTTTGGCATGTGTAAGCCATGACAGAGAAGGGAGTGCATGGGAACCGACATCTTATTCTTCTAGGTGTTAATTAAACAGACAGTTCTCTGCATGCACTGCACCACTTTTGCCCCTATTTTATGCGTGTTTTTGATAAGAGGATTCATCATTACATTCCTCACTTAGCTATCTGTAATAGATGTTTGAATATTTACATCACAACAGCTTTGTAACCAAATTTAGCACTTCTAATTTGTTATAATGGGATATTTCTTTTGCTATTATACCTTAAAGTTATTCTAGAAATCTGCATGTAAGTTGCAAAAAAAATAAATCTAGGGTGATTTCGTTTTGTTCCCCCTGCAAAATAAAACATATTTTGAGTGGGAAAATCACCAAAACAAGGATTTTCTTAATATAGGTTAATTTCTCTTCATTTTTCATCATCCTATAGCTAAGAAAAAGTAAACATGTCTAAAGTGAAGAGTCAGAGTTTTAGCTTATAGTATTTCACAGAATTTTTGAAAATTATTTTCAACACCTGTTTTTTTCACAGAACTCTTTGACAGTGATGGTACCATAATAAAAGAGGTAAACCTTTATCATTAGAACAGATTCTCATCAGCATCCACTTGCAATAGAAAGTGTCCTTAAAAGGAGAAAGAATTCCACTGCAATATAAGAATGTAGATTTATCTAAAATACCCTCTAATAATATGAGGGCAATCTTTTGGTTTATAAATTACTGAGGTCATTAAACATCCAAATCTTGAAATCATGTTATAATTTCATTCCATTCTTCAATGGCTTTACTACACAAAGAACTTGACTACAGCAGTTATTACAAAATAAGATAGCTATTATTGACTGGCATTTTCTGTGCAGATGCTAATTATAGACTATTTTTATTATTCAAAAAAGGAGTCCCTATGGAAAGTTATTAAGAATGTAAATATTTTTACTACATTTAACTTTAAAAGATTAAAAATATGGATAGAAGCCTTGTGCTCTTCTAACAAAGTACTTAACAGTATTTTTAAGAACACCCACTGTTCAGCAGAGTACATACAGAAAAAGTATGTATATTAAATGAATTATATGCATTACAACCAGTTTTCCAATAATTCTGTAAATGCATTCAGAATACTGACATTTAATTGCAGGTCTTTCCTGCAGTTGTATAAAGCAAGCAGAGAAACCATGATCTAGTCATTGCTGAAATAAGAGGGGAATGGAGAGAAATATGAACCATACTAGAAGAAGTCACAGAAATGTGGGGGAGATAACCCTGTGCACTGGGCATTTGCTTTACTTGCAAGAGAAACTAAACAATGAACAGAAAAAAGGAACTTTACCCTGAGCTCAGGCTTATATAAGCCATATGCATTTAAGTGGATTTTCTGCAGTATAAGAGTCATGCTCATGAATCACAGCGCAATATAATAGCTTGAGTTGGGAAGGACCTTAAAGATAATCTAGATCCACCCTCCTGCCATGGGTGGGAACACCTTCCATAGACCAGGCTGCTCAGAGCTCCATCCAACCTGGCCTTAACCACTTCTAGGGATGGGGCAGCCCAATCTGTTCCAGTGCCTCATCACTCTCACAGTAAAAAATTCCGTCTGTATAGCTAATGTAAATTTCCTCTCTTTCAGTTTGAACCCATTACTCCTTGTCCTATCACTACAGTTCCTGATGAAGAGTCCTTCTCCTGCTTCCCTGTAGGTCTTTTCAACACTCAAAGGTTGCTATGAGGTCTTCAGTGACCTTTTCTTCTCTAGGCTGAACAGCCCCTATTTTCCCAGCTTGTCTTCATAGGGGAGGTGTTCCAGTCCTCTTATCAACTTCATGGCCCTCCTCTGGACTTGCTCCAACAGTTCCATGTCCTTCTTATGTTAGTAACTCCAGAGCTGGATGTGGCACTCCATTTGGGGTCTCACCAGAGCGGAATAGAGCGGCAGAATCCCCTCCCATCACCATGCTGCCCATGCTGCTTTTGATGCAGCCCAGGATATTGTGAGCACACATTGTCAGCTCATGTTGAGTTTGTTATCAACATCATCTTAAATAGCCATCCTATGATCCATCCCTTAATTGAATTCCACATTGTAATTTCTTAACATTCCCCACCTCTATACCTTTTCCACCAGATTCCTCACCTATATTTAAGTGTTATATCAGCACAGTGTTTCTATCTCCATCTGGGTTAAGTAGTAAAGCAGTCCTACTGAAATCAATGAACTTTTGTATATACTTAAAGTTATGATGTGCTGGAACACACAAAATAAAGTACTTTTATGTTGCCAATGTGATAATTTTGATTTTATTAAATGCATGTATACTGGATATATATATATGCACACCTTTTTTCAGTAGTATTACTTGTATTCTGTATACACTTTGCATGTGAAAAATAAGCTAAGATTTTGACACAAAGAGCATCATGGCATCCTACTTCCTTGATCTGTTAATACAGACCATAGCAGTTAGTGATTTTCTTTATAAATAGACTTTCCTCATTTTGCTCGAGTCTAACAAAGTATAGCAAACATTGCTGTTCTGATTACCAAAGAAATACTTGTGATACTTTCCTTGTTATAGAACTGTTTCACATCAGTGGCAATGTGTTTTTAAGATGTCATTGGAAACTACTCAGATTCACTGTTAACTGTTACGATGAGTAACTTTCCTAGATTCAAAAATTTAAAGGGCCATTACAACTACTGTATATTTAATCAGAAATCTCCCAGACTGGTATAAAATAATAGTAGAAAAGGTTTTCAAGGTCACCGCGTGGTCCATCTCCTGCTGTAGGTGGGATTCTGTCCAGCCCAGCTGCACAGACAGGCACAAGGAGTCACTGTGACTTCCTCTGGTTTTAAACAGCGCCTCGCCCTCGCATAGCTTTTTTGTCAGCCGGAAAATCCAAATGTTTGTTCCGTGCTTTCACCCCGTTGTCCCTAATTCCACCCCGGGGTGGATTTGCCTGAAGGAAACGTACGAAGAGGCGAAAACGTTCTTTGAGAAGTTTAATCCTTTCATCACAGAATGCAATGAATGCCATTCTCGGCATGAAAAGTTTATTCTGTTGCAACAAATGTCCTTGAGCTTATGAAGAGCTAACAGTTTAAAATCAAGTAAATAAACGGACAAAGCGAAGGGGAGAAGCGCTGCGTTCGGCACAGCCGCGTCCCGCGGGAT
>NW_008682036.1:0-8346 GCF_000695815.1 Acanthisitta chloris
GGAGCCAGAAGGAGACTGGACCGAACTAAAGTAAACTATCTGGAAAATAAACTGTGGAGATGTCAGGTCCTTATATTAACTGTTACAATTATTTATTATTTACTTTCAAACAGGATTCGGCTGATGCATCCGCTCTTACAGCAAATCACTCTCGCCACAGAATCAAAACCAACCGGGCAGAGTCCACCAGACTAAACAAACGACAATAAAATAGAAAAGCTGCCTCGGTAGCGAAACTTTTTGTATGCGGAGAGAAACCTTGTTACTGTTAATGTTATTGTTTCTTAGATCTCTTACTTGATACACTCCAGCATGAAGACCTCCTTGAAAACAAAGTTGCCTCAATACTTATTCAATGTGATAGGCACCACGAGAACCCCTAAACCCAAGCCAAGAAGTAATCTGAACATTCATCTTATCTATTTTGTTAGGATTATGAAATCATACCCTCCGTTATTATTGTTATTACTAAATATTTTTACTCAGTGATTCCTGATAGCATTAAATCTTGATATACAAAATCAATGTGAGAAACATCCAGGACTAAACATATAAACCCCTGAGCCAGAAACAAACAAAGCAACTGACAATACTGTTTTTATACTTTGTACATATTTATACCATCATTTTTATCATTAAAGTTAATTCAGCTGAGAAATCCCAGATGGACTGCTCCTCCTATCAGGCAATAACTTCAGCTTTATTGACTTCAAAGACAGTGTTGACTGAGGAAAACCTTCAGGACTTAACCTACATGGTCATATTCATGCCATGCTTTCTGGTAAAATCATGCTAACTTGCACCAGAATGAGAGCTCAACCACACACTACATCTCAGGGAGATGATGTGTAAAACACCTCTTTGTAACATTTCCCAGCCATTTCTCCACACAGGAGTCAAGGTCTTTGTCCCAAGGACACCACCATCCAGGCAATCCAGCCCTAAAACTATCTGCATGAGCTCTGTTCCTGTACAGACTGAAGCCCAATGAAGCCTCAGTTCTGGCTCAGATGTGGGATGTGGCTCACAGGCAGTTTTCCCACTAGGTTAGAGGGACCTGACTGAAGAGCTCCTACTCCTTGTCTTGTTTTTCTGAGTCATGCACAGAGACTAAGGTTTAATTCCCAGATGCACCATGACTGTCTTCTCTCAGACTGTCCAGCGACTTGGATGAACTCTGGGCCTGAATCAGCTCTTGTCTAGAAGAACAGAACTTTTTCCAACCCAGATTATGCCCAAGTCCAGCACTGGGCATGAAGGTCAGGTTGGACATAGCAGATAAAAATCCTCTGATTGATCCACTCCTGCCATCCTCACTTCCTTATTGAGTATGCTCTGTCACACTCCCAGACTCTGGGCATGTCTCCTACCAACAGACCCACAAAGCAGAAAAATCTCTCCTGCAGCCTTTCAACAGTGCTAAATTCTGGGAGACAGAGGATTATAGAGGTGGTACAGAAGATATTCAAAATCATCCAGGGGCCTGAACACCTTCAGATGCCCATTAAACCTCTGTCTTTAGGCACTGAGAAGCTTTGAGAAGCTGACTCCAAGTGATGTTGCAAAGGGATTACACAGAGCATGGAATGGAACCCACAACTTCCATACCCCAAGCTAAAATCAGAAAATAACCCCTACTGACTCCAAAATGTCAGCACAATTTTGATTTTTATTTTTTTTCAGGGGCTTGGGAGTGCCTGGAAGAAAGTTTGAAACTGTGCTGTAGACTTCATCCATCTCTTTCCCAATACTGCAGTGGAGGAGTAAATGTAAAACTTTGATATGCACCCCACAGTCCTGAGACAAAGCTGTGGGAAAACAGCTTTCTGGAGCTGATAAACAAAAACAAATGCTAAGCAACAAAATACATGTCTCCACATGGCCTGAGAAGCAGCCTAACAGTCCATTTGTATCCCAGTTGTCCCCAAAGCCCTGTTTCCAGACCTCAGCTTTTTAGATTTTGCATAGTTGTGATGGTCTAGTGAACATCCATCCCCAGAACGACTTCTGTCATGTCTCCAAAGCCACAAATTGGACTTTTTCTAGCTTTTTTACCTCTTTTCTCCCAGGAGCAGATCACCTCCATCATCACAGAACTCCATTTCCCCACATTTCCCCCCTTCCATCTTGATTGTTTTTCCTTTTCTTTTCCCCTACAAATGATACGAGAGACACAACATCTCCAGTCTGTAATTCGTAACCTGTTTCAATAATTTTTTCAAACTGCAGGTGGTGGCCAAGCAGTTGAATTTTTCATCACACCCAGTACCCCAGGGGGCTGCGTTCATCCAAGCAAGTTGGGTTGGCAATGGTGCCTTACAGGAGCATGAGGCCCCATGGCACAGGTCCACAGGGACATGCCACCAGGGTGGAGGGTGTGCAGGACTGGGTGGCTGGGTGCAGCTGACAGAGCACGTGAAGGTGATGGAAGGGCATGGCCAGGATTAGCACATTCTCTCCACCTGCCACCCCATTTATGCAGCCCTCCTCTGGTTACCGGGGGGAGCAGCTGCCTGGGGTCAGCCTGAGCATCCATCTAGGATGCCTGGAAGAGGGGATACAGGGAAAGGTAAGAAACATGATTGATGGGGCAGAGGGTAGATTTCCCTGAGTGGATCAGTTCTGATATAGCATTTGGCATGTGACAAGACAGCACGGAAAATGTTACAACTGGGCAGACAAGGAGCATAGCACACACTTTTCCATTTCCACGACACCAGAGTCACTGTGCTGCTCTGTTTGGGACTTTAGTTAAGGCTGAAATGGTGTTTTCCAGAGAAAGCAGTATTTTATGAGAGTGGAGTCACTATCTTCTCTATCTGTGGTAACTGAGACCTAGCTATAATCTAGGTAATATTCTGAGGGGATGTACGGGCAGATGGAAAGATCAAACAGGGTAATAAAGTCCTGAAATCTGTAATTTTTTCTTAATAAAAGATGTTATCTCTTCTCCCCACATATACTTTTATTCCCTTAGAGTATGCTTTGCTCTAAGCAGTGCTGCAAAGAAACAAAGGCTTCATCATATGCATAAGGTTCACTTTTATACAATAAGCATGAATGCCATTGTCCAACAGAGAAGGATGGTAATAGGGTTAAATGTCCTACCAACCAAACTTTGGGTCCTGTGCAGAATGCTGGAAGGTCCCACTGTTCCATGGCCCTTGCATCAGGGATTTCAAGGCTTCTTACAGGCACAAATGACCCCTGTGCTACCTTGTGGTCTTTGTCTTGGTCTGAAGTACCACCAGGAGAGGGTTGCCAGCCTGTTCCCAGAAGACCAATCACACATACTGCCCAGCCTCACTGTGCCTGGAGAATGTGCTTGGATTTCTCATTGATGCTAAATTTGCACATGATGGCATCTGCAGGAAATGCTTTCCACCATCCCCAGTTGGCCGGGAGACCCTATCTCTCTTGGCCAGGTTAGGCACGCTGTGTCAGCGCTCCCTGGCACTAGGGAAACGTGACAGCCTTGAGCAGGGTCCAGTCAGCACTCAGAGAATGCCAGCCAGCCCAGCCCAGGAGGATGCATCTTGTTGGCAGTGTGAGTCCCTCATGCTGCTTTCCCAGGGGCTGCCAAATGAGTTTCAAGGTCTCAGTGACTAGGGCATACTACTCAGCAGCTTAGTTCATGTCTCCAAGAGGGATGACAGCAGAAGAAAACACCTCTCTCCAGGATAAGCTGAACTCTCCTTTCAAAAGCAAAACTCACTTATGCAGGAAAGTCAGAGCAACCCAAGGCAGCCCCAGAAAATACAGACCAATATTCCCTGTGTGACAGCTTCAAACAGTCTTCCCTGCCGCAGAAATGTGTATAAGAAGGCCCCAGTATTAGAAAACACTACAATTCTTAGAAAAGTTTTCTTCCTTGCAGGAAAGGTAAGCACAAGGGAAGGTTTAGATCAAGCAGTCCAGAGGGAAGACACAGAGAAGGTCTTGAACACACAAAGCCCAGTCCTTGTCTGCTTTTTCTAACTTCTCTCAGTAGATCTAAGATATTACACCTCCCAACACAATTTGCTTCCCTTCCACCCAACAACTATACCACAGTGACTCCCACTGCAGGAATAAACCACATCTGAACACTCAGCACACCATTTCCGTACTCCTGGAAGGTGCTTAGCTGTTTGGATGAGGAATATAGTACAAAAAGCTTATGGTAGACCAGGTTGCTATTGGTTTGAAAGAGCTATACTCCCGCTTTCTTTAATTGTGTCTCATTCCACTTTCTCACATCCCTTCACATCACCTCAACCAATTTGCTTATGCTATGTACTTTTTTCCACTCTTAAATGTTTGCAGGCTTACTCAGTGGTTGTTCAAACTACAAGTAGTTAAGTTTCCAAATGTTCTCCATAAACACATCCTTCCTCAGGCCTCTTATCCTTTATATCACTCAACACTGCTTTCTTGGAGTCAGTCTGACACTGATATATGAAGGATTTGATTTTGCTTTCCTTTTACATCTGGATAGTACAAGAATAATCCCACTGGAGCCATTGGAATCATTCTAAGAGAGAACAAAACCTGATCAACCCAACAGATAGTGGCTCTGTGCAGCCACTATTCATCCAGGTAGGCTGAGCTGAAGACTCTGAATATGCATCCCTGAATCTAAATATCTCATCTGGGGAGAAGATCACAATTTTGAAGGCCTAAGTCTCCTCTCTGCTCCATCACATCATCCTCTTGTGCAAGGAAGTTTGTACACATTGATAATGGGTTTAATGAAGAGATGTAGCAAGCATGAGTTGTGAAAAACGACAACAATAAAAAAGCCGAAGATCAACAGACAGAGTGAAAAACAGAAATGTCAAGAATTAATTGCTGCACAGACATGTGGAATGTTAAGGGGAAACTGTTGGGGGATTTATATTCAAAAAAATTAAGACAATTTCCCAAACTATTTCCTTTCAAATCTCTCAGCATTTTCCATAAATTCCATGTGTGTGTGTGTGGCTCTCTGATAACATACAAATCTGCATGCATAAACTGTTTTGAAATGTTTGTACAATTTCATCCAAAAATATGACTATATGTTTGTGTTTTAATTGTCAGCAATAGGAGATTAGGCAAGAGCCACATGCATCGTGTCAGGGGCACTGACTATGTTTAGGTGGTACAAGCACAACCTCCCTCTTTCTGGTTGGGTCTTGATAACAAAGAGAAACCAAATTATCTGAAGGACAAACCTGTAATCATGCAGCAGCACTGCCCCTGCTCTCAGTGACTGGGGTGCTGGCCCACTCAAACCCCTTGAAACCAATAAAGCAATTTCAGATTCATACAAGTGTAACCAGAAGCAGAAATTTGCTGATTTCCAGGTCAGGCGTCAGAGTTTTTGCAACTCTGCAAAAAAATAAAGCCTTGAGAGGAGAGAGGAGGAGGGGGAGGAAGGGGGTAGGGACTGACACTTTGCCTCAATCAGTGTTGTTTGAAATGTCTTTCATTTATTAACATTCTTGCTGAAGCCAAACTTTAGTTCCACTTTATCAGGAATATAATGCAGCTGCATTTTCTTGGATGGGAACACCACCAAAAAATTGTTAACTATATAGTCAACAGCTATGCCTTGTTTAGTCTCATGCATGAAAACCATACGGAAACGATCCTCATAGGAAATCTCTACCTGTACGCAAATAGAAACAATTGGAGAGTCTGGAATGGGATGCTTGCTGAGAAATGAGGTGGGAGAGCTGTTCTTCTCTCTCCCCAGTGAGCATCTTTCTCCATCCTGCCTGGACCGGCAGGAGCTTCATTTTGACCAGGGTTAGCCTGAGAAACTCTCCTTGATTCCCCCAGGTGCAGATCCAGTCGGTTCAGGCTTCTCTGGTATAGCAATAGGGTCTTCAGGGAGGATGTGTCCATTTCCTCCATACTTTCTCTCTTGGACATTCTTCTTGAAGATGCATTTTTCCTGAAGCAAATGCCATAGGCAGGGTGCTGGCTTGTAGATAGCTCTCAGCCCATGCAACCACAATGGCTCATCCTTGGCATTACTCCTGCTAGGGCATGAGCTGCCCATGGGGGAAACCATGGCCTTAGGGCACAGAGGCTACAATGAGGGAGGCATCTCTGGAAAGGCATCCCCTTAGCTCACTGGGGACTTCTTATCTCATCAGCTGCCCAAACGTTCATCAGATTCTCCTTGTCCTGGTGCTGTGCCCATGGCTTCATCTAACAGCACCATTGGAATGGCTGTAGGTGCAGGGCAAGGCTTGGGGGAGGGCACACAGCAGGAGGACAAATCTTGGTGGACCTGAGGAGCACGGCCTGCTTGCTCACAGCTGAAGAAAGATGGCTACAAAATCCACCAGGGTGTGACACACCAGAGACTACGTGGTGGAGCACCTGTCCCACACTGCCCAGGCACAGAGAAGGTTAAATATTAACCACACCTGGTCTGCTCAGGCTTGGGCACTGCAGACAGCCCCTTCAGTTGGGTAGCCACCCCTTCAGCCATCCCCAGTGAAAGGAAGAGCACAGAGCATGCTAAGGAGCCCTGGAAATATGCAAGGAGCTGCCAACGTTTGCTGCCAAACACTTTTATCTTTTGACAAAGATAAATCTGTTGCTTACTTAACCCAACCTTTATGAAACACACAGCTCTGGGTTTCCAAAATAACATGAGCAGAGTAGGGCTGGCTGGTGTCCTGGTGAGCAGCAGATATATACAGGGCAGCTAGAAGGTGACAGTGTATCTCATGAGAAAAATGGCTGGAGAGTAAATCATATGTGAGAGAAATAAGTAAGAACTTAACCTCCATGGGCTGGAGAACTTATCTTCTTATGTTTCTGTAAAGTGCAGGTGTCTGTTTACTTAAGAGAGCTATTAAGATATAACATTAATGAACAACAAAAAAATCTGCTACTCAAAAAGAAGAATGAAGAACATAAAAATCTTGCAAGGCAAGGCAGATGTAACATAATAGTGAAAGAGCAGAAAGGTGCCAGAAACACATACAAGGGTGTCCTCAGCTGTCACACAGTGTGTAACCCAAGGCCAGAGGGAATAGAGATGCTGGGATACAAGTCACAGCCCCCATCACAGTGCTGGCTCTGAACCCCAGGGTCTGCTCACCGAGGTGCTTTTATCCGTGTTATACACAACTGTGAATTCATACAGATCAATTCCAGCCCAGGGTTTGGGTGTGGAGTTTTGGTGGGAATTTGGGGCCCACCTCCTCCGTGAGGTCTCAGATCTGACTGACCAGGCATTAACCACTTGCCAGAGCTTTTGTCAAATCTCAGGCTTCCTGCAAAAACGAGATGGACTCCATTTTCATTTTCAGGTAATTTGTTTAGTTTTTACAGGAATAGGTGCTGCAAGCCTATTAAAAATAGTGGGAATAGCAACACCCTTTTTAGCTATAAATCTCACCAGTCCCAGTAAACACTATTTTTTTTTCATACTAGAGTTATTATCTGACAAGAATATAGCCCCTTACTCTGCCACCCGTGCCCCAGGCTGAACCTGTTTGGCCTGTGTTATTGTGCTAGTGTAATTCAGTGGAAAAGAGATTGGATTAAACAGGCAGCTCTGGAGGAGTAAATAAAGGGAACATGCTTTAAAGAGTAAATAGACAAGTCTGGGTATAATGGAATAACTCCTGGTCATGCTAAATCAAAGAGAAATAATGCCCTCACTAAAATCTGAACACAGATGTTTGTCTCTGAGAGAAAGAGAGTCAACAAAACCCAGAGGGTAGCCGAGGATGCTCTGAGGGTGTCAACAAATCTACACTGGAAACAGTACCCAAGAAAAAAGAAAGTCTAAAAGAAAAAACACAACTGAGGCAATATCTCTGTAACAGTCAGGCTTGCACTAGGGATAAAACCCAATTTCTGAATTATCTGAGCAGGTTTCCGAAGATGAGTAGAGGGAGCCAGGCTAGCTCTGGGTAGTTCCTTACTGATTCCAGAACAAATTTGTTTAGCAGCAGAAATATTATTTTTTTTCCTCACTGCCAACCCTACAGTTCAACCTGGACTGGTGGGTTGAGTCCTCAACTTCACCTCCCCTTTTCCTTTTATGCTGCTCAAGCAAAGCCAGGAGCATGTTTGATGTTTGAATGCAGTAATGGGACTTTCCTAGCACCAGGGATCCTACAAGAGTAGCCAGCAGCTTCTGTCTGAGCCAGCAGCACAATGTCCCAAGGCAGGAGAGGGCTGGGAGGATTTGATGCTTCCTGGCAGCCTCAGCATGCAGATTCCCAATTTGGGAATGGTGAGCTGAGGTCATCAATCAATCCAGATGTAAAGTGAATTGATTTGTCTTCCTTCACAGGCTATTTTACTCCCAGCAAAAGGTTGAGAAGTGGATGATACAAAGCTCAGTGCATT
>NW_008682036.1:8358-23406 GCF_000695815.1 Acanthisitta chloris
AGTCCAGGCGCCCTGCAAGGGAAATGGGACACTCACCTCTCTGGGACCAAAACAAGAAAAAACATTTGTTTGCAAGCCAGGGTCTGATTCGGGCAGTGTTCATTCCTGTATAATCCATGGTGGATCCTGGTCTGTCTCCATCCCTCCATCCCTGGGTTGGCCTGCAGAAAGCAGAGGAAAAGACTTTTAAAACAACTCTCATCCCGCTCATATGAGCATTAAATAGCCAAGTGGAGTAAAGCATATGTGGAGTCACATTTCAGAGCTGACATCCTCATTTTCATGCAGTGGCATCAAAAAAAGCACATGGTGAATGTCTTGGGGATATTTGTTTTCCATCACCTGCAGTGGAAATTCTCTACACTTTAAAGGTATGAGAGTCCTTCCCACGGGAAAATGGGACAGTGAATCTGGGAGCCAAAATTTAAGTTCTCTTCCTCATTTCTACAGTGACTTTTGTGTCAGAGCTTTAACAAAGAGTTTTGACAATATACAACATTGTTGTATCTTGGCTCAGCTTTATGGATGCATTACTTCTCTGCTAATGAGGGAATAGGGATCATCATTTCAGCTGAAAACAGACACACAAGTGCAGGAAGGCTAAATATATGCAATTTTCTGCAGTCATTTTCCTAACCAGACCCCAAACATCTTCTTCATAAACCATTTGCTAATATGAAAAGGATAAGAATTTTTGAACATTTTGGAGTCCAGATGTAGCCATTAATTGAGACACCCAGATTACAGACACAGCCACCCCTACTTGAGCAGAGCACTTGAAATGAATAATGGAGAGTTTTATGGTGCAAAAGAAGTCTTCAAGGAATACCACATTCTGAGCCTTAGACAAGACAATCCAGGCCAGGCATTTGGGAAAAAATGAATACATTTCAAGGTCAGGCAGAATTAGCAGGTTGATCAATCTGAATAATCTAAGGTGCATAAACTCAGACATTTTCCAACAAAGTGGAATAAATGCGACTCTGTTGTCTGATCCAGCACCAAGGTGAGAGACTTGGGTTACAGACACCAAAGTCATCTGCATGAAAGGCTCCTTAGGGCACCACTTCATAAGAGATTCTAAACTGAAAAGATAATTAAAACTACAGGTCAGAATTCCAAATCACTGCCCATGACTCCAGAGGGGAAGAGCCACACTGGTTGGTGCGCTCTGGCAGGGCACACAGCTCCATGAACCCCAGTGCACAGGCAGTGTGTCTATAAGAGGAATACAAGACTTCTATTTGAGTAGAAAAACATTATTGTTAGCATTTATATCCTTGTATAATTACTTTTCTTAAACATAGGTCCATGTTCTTCTGAAGATACAACCCAAGAAGTTTAAATATGGCATCTGCAAGAACATCTTAGTTATTAGTAGCTCCTTTTTGCACAGCTTTCAGAGGTGTGCTGGGGCTAAATAGTTAGAACGTGTTTATTGGATCTGAATGAAGCCTTGTGGGTCACTCAAAAGTGACACAAAACTCAAAGTGGAGTGCACATTAGCCCAATGCCATTTCTGAAGGCAGAGTTGCAATTGATTTTTGAAGTCTGGCAGAGTGATTCTCCACAGAAATGTGTATTTCATTCTTTTGCCATCTAGTAAGGTCTTTTGAGCTCTTCTCTGTATCTTCCCCACTCAGGATGAGAATGTGCAAATCGACTTTTTCTCTTTTCATCCATCTGATGTTGGCACTCAAAGAAACTGATACCTTCCTGTATCCAACTCTTGGCAGGCTGGTTTGCTTCTTCTGTCTCTGTGTTTCCATCAGGAAGAATAACAGTGTAACTCACATTTAACATGGGTACAGTCCTGCTAGAAAGAGAGTGGAGGTTCTTGAAGGAGATGCTGTGTTGCATCCATGACTTTGAGGCCCCTTTGGTACCACTCTTCACAGATGATCCTCTGGATTTAATCGGAAGGAAAAGCCTCATTGCACTATGCAGGAAGGCACATCATGGCTGTGCTGGAGAACAGTTTGCAGGTGTGATTCTCTCGGAATCCATCCAGGGCACAGCCAAGCCTCAAACTGGTTTTCTGAATAAGGTCATTGGAGTCCTATGCATCACAACAGTGAACCATGTACTTGGATAAGTTGTACAACACAATATTATTCTAGTCCTGACAAAACTAGATGCCAAATTGCTTCAGAGGTAAACACAAACTCGAATGCTGGCATTGCTCAACTTTTTCTAGGGATAAACCACATCCTTTAGAAGTTTAGCTCTGTTTTCCCAACTGAGATGTTCCTAAAACAATCTCAGGTGTGCAGTAGGCAGCAGAATCAACAACTCCTTATTGTGAGAAAACTAGTAAAGGCACAAGGAAATTGAGATGTTTGAATCTGACAGCTGAAATATCACATGCATAATGTTGAAATGTCTCCAGTCTTATATATGTGTTCTCTGCATAGACCTAGGGTTGTCTTTGGATGTGTCAGGACACCAGTATAGCTAATAGCCTGGTCATCAGTTCTTAGGGTTGTGTAAGATGCTGTTTAGTTGCTGTTTAGATAGACACTAGCGTGTTGACTCATGCATCTCTAAGAATTTTACTAGCATTTTTTAAGTAAATCTCAGTGAAGGCCCACTCTTCACTGCTCTGGGTGCACCTCCATTGGATGGAGAAGCAAGATGCACTGGCAACTTCGGTCACTTGGCTGAGCTTCCCCAGTCAGCTGCAGCTCTGGAGCCCAGACTCCCAGTCCCTCCTAGCAGAACTTAGTTTCCCATCTCAAAAAAGAGCAATGTAAGGTGTGAGAACAGGTCTGCCCGCAGCACACATACTGCAGGGGAGACCTCATGGTCCCAGAGCAACATAACTGAAGGAGGAGCTGGAGGAGGGTTTGCCACCAAGGATATACCCAAGCGGCAGCACAGAGCATGGATAAACCAGATACCGACCCTTTTCCTCTCACTGCCAGTTCAAATGTCAATCGCATACAGGCTCCTGATTTATAGCAAGTCATGCCATCATTCCTATGAGCTGGAAGTGAGAATGCCTGCCTGTGTGAAGCCCGGGATGCCACCACAGAGTGCAGGACACATGGTGTGAAAGTGTCTCTTAATGATGCAGTAGGTGTAGGTGTAGGTGTAGGGCAAGTGGCTGACACCGTTGTCCACTAACAAGGGGAGTTTTCACAAAGAGTAAATGTGAGCACATGGGCTAAGGATGGCAAAATACCGGTCAGAGATGACCCACAGCCACAGAATTCATCTCTGAGTCCAAGTCTTTTCCAAAGCTCAGGAGCATTTGGGCCTGGAGTTGTTCAATCTGTTGGAGGCAGAAGCTCTCATAGAGACACTGTGGGACATGTGCTGCTTTGGTTTTTAGAGGCTGATCCAAATACCTGCATGAGCACATCACTCCCAGCATCTTCCTCTTCCCCTCCCATTGTCCTGACATGTTCTCATCAACTCACTTCAGTTATTATCGTATTTAGGGAAGCTTTTCAAACAGTTCTTGGCTTTGCCAGGAATTTATCTCCTTATCCCAGCTTGTCCTGCATATAGTCTAGGAGATGACATGTTTGTTTAGGCTATAGGAACTACCCTTGGCTAAACATTCCTCTTCCTCACCCCAGCAAAAGAGACAGGGAGGAAAAAATGCCTCCAAGACTTAGTTATGGGTGAGTAACAGAGGGGTGATTTATTCTTCTGCTGCTAAACACTCCTAGCAGTGCAGATACATCTATCTGAGCTCTGCCAGAGCTAGTATGCCACTTTGCTCCTTATGTCTGATGCCATGTGAACTGAGCTATATGATTTCCAGGGTCAGGTCAGAAGTTATTGGTGAGATCCCACATATGGATAAGGCCAAAAATGTTAAGGAGAAGCAGGTAAGAAGCTCTGCATATTCTTTCAGATCTGCTAAGATGGGTATTGATGATCACTGGAAGGTCTGCGTGGCTCAGTGCTGACTTTATGCAGGCACAACTCCATTGTGCTCCCAGTGCATTCCAGAGCTCCCTCAACTTTTGTCAATGTCTGATTATTCCCACACCCCTCCCCTTCCCTTCATAGCTAAAGGAAACATTGCAAATGCCAACATTTACTTTTGTTTATTCTTTTCTTATCCATGTCTCCCTCTTAGCTGGTAAGTGCTGCGCAGCCTCTGTTCTGCCATGTACAGCAGTAGTGTGTGAATAATAAATAACAATGATATGCTTTCAGCCAGAAAATAAACCCCATATGTGTCCTCAAGTATCTCTTTTCTCTTGAAGTATTCATGCAAACATTGGTTCCAGAGACTGTTATAATCCTGTTTACTTGTCAATGCTTGGAGTGAGCATGTAATTACAGTTCCACTGTAAGATACTTAACATGTAATTCAATGGCAAAGAGCTGCCACATTATTACTGTGTTCTAAGGTTGGATTGATGCCCTGAAACCTAAATTAGTCCAAACAATTTCTGTTCAGAGGAAGATCATTTAATGCAAATATTATCAAGCAAAGAGCAAATTTCACCAACATAAGAAAAAACACAAGCACATAATTTTGAATTTTTTTTCAAGCTTTCTTTGCCAACACAGTTTTCTTGGACTTATATTTCCCTATATGGGCAAAGGATTTGTGTTTGAGTAGGGTGCAAAAGTGAAATAAAGAATATAAGTGGCAACTTTAGGAATCAGTTTTGTCCCTGGAGACAGACACTAAAACCTCTGAGACACATCTCTTACAGTGATACCCCGTGTGCAACCTTGATGTTAGTACTGAGCTAAAAGATTAAGGAAGTTATAGGAGTACCTGACCTTTGCTCACTCATTCACCCTGGTGTACCTATGTCTCTAGGATCTGTTGTTAAGCTACTGCCTGTCATACCATCATCAGCAACTACATTAATTGGGCCCTGCCTTTAAAATAATCCATCCTCAGCACCACAACATTTCGCACTCCTACAGGCCTGTTCATTCAAGATTCTCAGAGGGCTTTACATGTCCCAACTGCTCGAGCAATACAGTGTGGCCAAGAATTTGGTCAGAGGCACTATGGGGTCAGCTCTGTATGCCACAATAAAGCTACACACGTGCCTATGGCCACAGCCAAGGCTGCTCGAGGAGCAGAGGGAGGACTCAGGCTCTTGGCTGCATTCCTTTTCTTTATATCGAGTCCCATGTTTTGTTATAAGCCTCAGTTTCCCACGTGTGAAAGGAGCTACAGATTTTCAGCCTTCCCAAGGGCAGGGCAACACCAGCAATGGAACCTCTCAAGAGTGAGTTATCTATGGTCGTGGAGATGCCTGGTCTCCTACACCACCTTTCGGCAAGGTTGCCCTTCCTGAGCTATCCTCTGGCTCCTGAAGCTCATTGCCAGCCCTTTCAGGCAGGCAGTTTTGTTACAAGGTGCAGAGGCCACAGCTATAGGGTGAGAGTCCACAGGAATAATGCAAATGTGGGCAGAAAGTCCCCAAAGCTCAGAGGAAGGAGAGGAGAGGAATGCAGCCCCAGAGCACCTGGGACCTTGCACTGCCAGCAAGCCCAGGTGTGCAGCACACGAGCAGGGAGACTGCTGCCCTGAGCTGGTGATGACAGCTCAGGGTCCCTAATACATTAGCTTTTGGGGTCTCACATGCATCTGTTGGAGGGTTTGAGATTTGCCGTGGACCAGGGGGATCATTAAGCAGGTGGGCTGCTGGCTGTCCAGCATGCCTGCCAGACTCAGGCGAGCTGGAAGGGGGTGTAACCCTGTGGAAACCATGCAGGCATGCAGATGAATGTGCAATACCCTCACCCATGCACTCACACACACACATGGGGAGAAGGAAGAGGTGAGTGCACGTGATGGCTCAGATGTATTTGCAGAAGCACCAGAAGAGACCAGGAAGAGAGCTGCATGGTCTGCAATGCAGAAACTATCACCTGAGAGCCACCATACACCCCTTGGAAAATGTCTGGCCGTTTAGCTCTCAGCAACTCTCCACTCTTTTATTTAGGGAGAGCTCACTGATGGGCCAGGTTCATACAGTGGTTGCACTGTGCCATCTTCTGGTTAAAAGCTGTGGACTCCCTCCCTGGGTGTCCTGCTTCACTCCAGCATGTAAGAAAAGCTATTTTTCCTATGCCTTCGAGAAGTGAGATCTGGAGATGTCAGGGCAACTCAGCTGTTGTGGTGTAACAGTATTACCTGCAGAAAGGAACTGCAAGCCCAAGGCACAGTTTGTGAAGATCACAGGGACTTAGGAGCTGCCAAACACAGCCTTGGTCTGCCAAGTCTGCTGTTCTTGCCCCCAGGAGAAATGACACTTCAGCATACCTCTTCAACAAGACATTGAGATACCCTTGTACACATTTGGCTGGCTGTGCAGCTATGAACCACCTGTAGCTGATGAGCAAACCCACAGGAAAGTGAAAAAGAAAGTAGACTCAGCAGGGTCCTCAGAGACAAAACATGTTCTATAGTAAGCAAGATCATAAATATCCATAAATGCATGAGGACACATGTTCAGAGCTGCTGCCAATTACTCATCTGGATCATGAATATGGGGAACTGGATGTTCCCAACCCAGCCTTTGCTGCAGAAAAATGAAGAAACAAAACTGCAGAGGGATATGTGATCTTGGAAAGAGCTCTTTGTGGAGAAATAACTGGTCTGAATGTGCAAGCCTAGACTTGATACAAAACAATTAACTGGCAAATCCCCTTGTTTTTCAGCAACATAGTATATAATGTAAGTTTTAAAACAATTCCCCTCAAAGTAGAGCAATTTCCAGCACTGCCACATCATGCCCAACTCTGAGCTCACTTGCACCAAAGCAGTTTGCTTGATTTTGACAGCAGCATTTCTCCACCTACCAGGATCATTTCACAGAAGTAGGTGTGCAGAATGATAAGTTCAAAAGGAGCTAATTAGGCATATATTAGACAGACAAGTTAGAAACACCGACTTCACTAAATACTGGTTAAGGGAACACAGCTTCAGGGAAGATCCCTGCTAGGGATTGCCATCAGCTATACTAGTGTGAGCTGGATGAATTAGGTGCACAGCAGCCCCCACCAAAAAGCTGGTATATAATGATGTTGCTACAGGAAACAGTATGAAAGGATGAAATCATCTCCTGTTCCAAGAAGGGGAAATAGCTGCTACATTTCAGACACCGCAGAGTATGGGATCTGACAGAACGATGGCTGCAAGCATTTGCCATCCTAGTAATATTTAATTATTTGGCTGTAAGGAGCTCTGCAAAGGTGTTTAGTCTCAAAATGTCTTTTTATGGTGTTCTGAAATTTCAAGTGAATCAGGGTCGTTATGAAAGCAGCCTGATGATGTTACACACAGGTATCAGCCAGTGCCAAGACACCGTTTTGTTCTTAACTAAAGCAGGAGAGTCAGACAGAGAGTTTTACAAGATTTAGATTACTTCAGCCTAGTCTGCCCATTTATAATCTGCCTACACTTCCTAACATGCTGGGTATGTCCGTGCACAAGTGTGTCATCAGGAGGAGATATGGGAACATGTCCAGATTTTGAAGTAATTTGGTCGGTTTGTGCCCTCAGTGCTTTGGCACATGAGCAACTGGGAGCTTAGATTGCACAATGCTGCAGTCTAGTCGTGCATGAGGTCTCTGTGCAATACATGGAGGGCAGGAAAATGCTCTCTGAGGCTAAGCTCACACTTACATCAGAATCACCAACAGCAGAAAAAGGATTTTGGATCCAAAGTTGGATGCTTGGTGGGTTGAAATGAGAACTGAAGCATATAACATCTCACGTCAAGACACGATCTTTGCTAGCATCTGACCGCTGCTGCTATCTAGTCATCTCCCAGGAATGAGTAAATCCCTCCCTACAGTTGCATCATTGTTTGGACACATTAGTAATAAAATATGAAGTGCTTATGCTTCCTGCAAGCATACCAACTATCAGTCCCCCATATCTATCAGCTTTCAAACCATGCAGCATTTGTCTTTTGATATTTTCTATGCCTAGATTTCTTAGACAGTACAGGCCAAGACTGACAAAAATATTCAGTATGGGGTCTTCCAGGGCTGTGGCTTTTTGAAGGCAGCAATCTGAACCTGTATTTATTTGATTATTTACTGCAACTTTCAAACTTCTTTGAACACATTTTTTCCCCTCAATCTGCTTATGGGCTGCTGCTCATTCACTGCTGCCACAGTTTTCCTTCCCTCCAGTCCAGTTTGGCTCTGTCCTTCTCCATTTTTGGCATCAGAAGCTGACAGTTAAATCAAGGTTTTCTGCCAGGTCATCAGCGCTGGTGAACGACCCACCCTCAGTGCATTTTGCAGGATCTCATGGCCCATGGCCTCACTGTCCCTTCTTAGAGGACTATCCCACTTCATCCTGTTCAATTCCCTGCTCTGATCATGACTGGAGTCTTTGGCCCATCCCTGTCTTTGCCCTTTTGCTGCTTATCACCTGCAGTTTTCCAGCAGTTCATCACAGGGGAGTTTGTACCACCAGATCCCCATCTGACATCCCTGGCAAGTCCTCATTCTCCTTCCTTACAGTGCTGCCTGATCTCTGCTTTCCTATATCGGGATGTCCCAGCAGCTGGCTCTGGCTGCACACATTGCAGATGGTGCCCACAGTCCCTGAATATCCCTGGCACTCTTGGGCACCAAGAAAAGGAGCAAGTCCCCAGATGGCCTGGTCTTGAAGACATGAAATAAGAGTCATCTTTACTACTGATCTCCTTGGCACCCTGCTGCACCCCGGGGAGCTCACCAACAGAAACAGCTTTCTGCTCTGGATAATATGTAGTCTGAGCAAGTGTATTTTTAAACACTTAGTATTTTCATCCAGTTTCCAGAACACTGCAAAATCAAATACCCAGCTGATTCCCAAACACATCGTGACTGCACTAGATTCACTGCATCTACTAAATCAAGAAGGCAATTGCATAGTATTTTTTTGCATAATCAGTTTTTAATGTGCCCATGTTGTTTGCTGGCTATTGGATGCTTTCCTACCAAATGTTGTTGCACAAACTCCTTCAACAGACTGTGAAGTCTGGACACTTCCCCAAAACAGACAACACGCTAATAACGCAGAAGATGCCAAGACCTAATTTCATGGTCTTCTTAAAGACAGGTACCATATTTACTTGTTGCCAGTCTTCAGATATCTCTGACCTAGATGTTCATTGACTTAATTTTCTGTGGCTTTTATTTTTTCTCACTAGATGACTGATCCTCTCATGTCTGATTCCCACTGACAGCAGAGAGAATTTGGGCAGATCCAGGGCTAGAGGACAGAGCCCTGGCTTTTTTTCATCTCCCCTGGGTGCATTACATCTGTTGATTTATGTGAGAAATAGTTACTTTGCCTTGGTGGAGAAACAAAAACACCCAAGTGTGAAAAGAAAAGGCAACTGAAGACACAGTGGTCATGTCGTTCCTGAAATGTGCTTCTCACTTCAGAAACAACACTCTGCGCTCAGACCAAGTGATAAGTGGGGACAGAGATTAAGCCAAAATAAACCTCTTTATCTTAAAAAAAATTCAGCTTCCTAAAGCCAACCTGGATCTGATGTGTGTGAACAAGAGAAAGTGCAAGAAAGCTGAGATATTTCTTAAAATAATATTACTGTAGGACCCAACAAAGTGTAAACTTTGCTCATGGGAAAAAAGTTATTTGCAATTAGCACTGACATGATGCCCATGAGAGTAGAGCACTAACCCTCTACATCTTGCACATTTAATTTACAAACATAGGGAATAATCCTGTTGGGAGATACCTTGGCTGTACATCAAATACTAAGTGGTTCTCATTGTCTGTGAACATCCCTGTAAAAGCAGCAGGACTCCTCCCAACACCTAAGGTTAGAGCCCTTTGGTTAAAAACTGTGTCTTGGAATGATTTCACCAACTTCACTGAGGCAAGAAGGATAATTCCTAGTGTTTGACACTGGTTAAGGGGCTTCATTACAAGCCCTGGCTCTGTGAAAAACTTCTTGGGTACCTTTCCCCATCAAATTTACCTCCTTCTTTTAATCCCATTCCTTGAGGTTGAACTAAAATTTTAAAAAATAACTCCTGAGTATATTCAAATCCCTCTTGAACATGAATTCTAGCTCTCATGTGCTGTAAATAGGCATAACACAGAAAACAACAGTTTAGGCTCAAATAAGTGTATGGCAGGGGAGATGTCCCATGCCATGTCTTGAACTCATTCCTCCTTAGTCCCCTGATTCAACACCACAGGTGTAGACCAAAGGGTTAAGCTTTGTCTTCCCTGCACAGTGAAAACCCCTCCAGCATCACAAGTGTGTCTGCCCTGACCCCTCTCCCCACCTACAGCCCTGGGCTGGGGCATCTCCTCCTCCCTCCTGCCTTCTAGGAATTGTCATTTGTGATCTGCTTTTCTTGCCTGTTGTGCACATTTCTTTCCCTTATGCACAAAATACAAATGTAAGAGGGGAACCACAAATGTATTTAGATGCTTGTACACCAGCCTGTCTGTACAGGCTATGTCTTTGTCTTCTAGTTAACATAACCTATCAGGGAAAAAAAGGGAAGTGAGATGTCATGTCATGAAACCTCCAGGACCTCTGTGTGAGAAGCCACCCACCATGAGCCACCACCCTTCAGCCAGCCTGATTCTTATTCTTTGGGTTAGCAACAAACTAGTCCATCCCAGGGCTTATCCTAATAAATATGCTATAAACTGAAATGTCTGGCTAGTGCTTCACATAGGCTCTAATGGACTTTTAGGGTGACACTAATTGCACAACCCCAAGGGAGGACTGTGCCAGATGTGAGCCGTCAAGTGACCCAGCACCTTCTTCCACTCCAGATTTACAGCTGTGTTAGCTCCAACCAAATGATGTGGGTGCACCATGACACACCTGAAGGGAACAGACTGCTTGGCCTCTGGCAGTGGACAAACGGACATATCCATGTTGTATATTTAGAGCTATGGATGTGCCCAATGGGCTGACAGTCCAGTGGAATCCCACAGGAACCAAGTTCATCACTGAGCTCAGACCAAGAAAAGCCTGTGGTTTTGCCAAGTATTTTGCAGAGGAAGAAGAAGGTCTTCTCCTGGAGCACTGTTTCCCAGCAGGGGAGAGGAGAAATGACGCTTCAGGCATGTCCACCCTGATGGGGCACCTTCTGGAGCCAGATCTGATAGTGTTATCCCCCACTAAAGCCCATGCCCAACTGGTATGGGTGCTGGAAGAAGTCCATCAAACCATCATGAAGGGAAGGCACTAATGAAGCAGAGCATCCTCTGGGAAAGGCTGTTTCTCCTTTTTTGCCTTGCAGAGAATCTCTCAACACTGTTTCAATCATATGACACACTTGGCAGTAATGTGGACTGAATTGTTGCTCCTCAGGGGTCTGTCTGCCAAGAAAACGGAGGAATGACTCATGTTGTGGCATTGGGAGTGAGGGGAGGGAAGGACCTGGAGGTGACTAATGATTCAAAAGCACAGAGGTTTCATTCCAAAGGAGGACAGGCCAGTCCTACACATGAAGCAGGAAAATGCCTTGCAGCACATTGGGGTGACAGAGCAGAGCAGTGAGTATGTGAACAGTGGAGAAATGCACCTCTCTCCTAAGGCAGAGACAACATTGCCGTGAAGAGGTAAATCTGATCCACCATGGTCTGAATGATCCAGAGGATATCAACAGTTCAAAGCTGAACCAGATCATCAGAAAATAGATGAGGTTTGGTGGCAACCTGAAATGGGGGTTGGAAACTTCTGCTAAATTTCTTCCTAAATCTCAGGAAAGACTCAGTGGGAACATTCAAGAAAAGGGCCAAGATGGTCTTGCCTCAGTCAGAGGAGGAAAATTTGTTAGATTCATGTCATATTCTCTCCATGGTGATCCATGCAATATCTGCATTGTGAAGACCCAGATATGCATTAATGATATTTTTAGGAGATGCACTTAGTAAGCCTTTGAAAGCAGTCTGCACAAGAGGGATAATACATCCCCTTTGCTTCTAGAAATACCTGCTTTTCATCAATTACTTTACCCACAACAACCTAAAACAATTCCCATTTACAGAGCCCAAGTGGTCCATCTTTTGCACTTCTTGCTCCTTAACAAATCACATGTAAAAAAGCTGTACCTTCTTTCCCATCCCCTGCCCAAAGGAGGGAGTCAAGTAGGGGGAGATGGAAAACTGTCACAAAACTGGTGGCTCAATCTCTGCTCCTCCACTTTCTTGCGTATCTTTGTCCATAAAGTCCCTACCTGCTATACATACCAGCCTCCTCCAGCCCAGACTGGGCATTTCGCAGGAGGCAACAACACCTCAGGGTCCAGGAAGGTCCATGTCAGCTTTACAGAAAAAATGGGTAAGTTCTAGAGAAATCACTCCCAAAGAGGCAGTTTTGCCTTGATACTAACATGGAATACATGTCTGTGCTTTTGCAATACTTGACACTGCCAAAAGGAGTGTGGAATGGGAAAATAA
Source organism: Acanthisitta chloris (assembly GCF_000695815.1). Classification (NCBI taxonomy): domain Eukaryota; kingdom Metazoa; phylum Chordata; class Aves; order Passeriformes; family Acanthisittidae; genus Acanthisitta; species Acanthisitta chloris. The sequence continues at coordinate 20,750 of NW_008682036.1, forward strand.
ATCACACACACCACCCCCCATCCCCACCCCTCTACTTACTCCCAGCACCAAGTGTATCCAACTGCTAAAATGGAGAGAGATCATTAGCTATGGGGCACTGCGTCAGGCTGCAGCTCCCTTGCTGCTGGTGGGCATCAGGAAAAGCAAGAGGGCCAGGCTGCCCAGTGGTCCCAGGGCTGAGCATCAGCCAAGCACAGCCCCATCTGGGCACAGGGCTGGTGTGCAGGGATTGGGGCTGGCTCCTGGGTCACTAAAGCATGGATGGGGTTTGCATTTGGCAGGGGGTGGAGGGGTGACTGCACCGTGGCGTCAGGGCCAGCTGCTGAGATGATGTCTGGACACAGGCACTGATTAGAAGCTATCCCAGACAGAGCAGGGTGAAGGCAAGAGGGAGAGTGAGTGATGGATTAACCCATTTTGAGTCACACTCCCTATAAAGAGCGAGTTGCTTTCTGCTCCAACACTGAGTTACGCTAACAGGCTTTACTGAGACGGGGCCTGGGTGAGATTTATTTATCTTGAATCCCTTTAAACATTTCAACACCCTGTGGCTGTGCACCCAGCAAGCCTGTGAAGCCACATGCCTCACAGTTCCTACCCTCTCCCTGCTATTCCTTCCTGATTGTTTCACTCCCCCCTTGCTGCAAGCCAGATTGCTTGTCAAAATTAAAAATTTAGGCATAGGAGGCACGCACTTGGCTTTCCCCTATGCCCATCTGGTAGGGCCTAGTCCTACTTGGGGATGGTGGAACCTCTCATTAGCGCATAATCAGTGTTAAAAGATCCCATGGCGTCTTCTTTTCTTTAAGGTCCAAGACAATATGGATACCAGGGAGCAAAACAGCATTGTCACATCTTTGAGATTGCACTAACTTTCGAGTGCCTCATGCTGCACACAGGGCATATCTTGGGAAGAGCTCCTCCATCTGTAATCCATCACCCACAAACCCAACCAATGAGCTGAGGTGATAGGCCATTCATTAATTTTGCCATCCTGCTGACTAATGAAACGCAGTGGGGACAGTTTATGGACTAGCCCTGAATAGCACAGGAGCCCCAGTTGCCTTGTTTCCATCCAGCACCTTTGTTTGGAGGATACACTGAAACCATCTGGGTTCCCTGTGGGAACAGGAGCTGTTAGTTATGCATAAACTGCTTCACCCACTTCAGCAGAGTTACAAAAATGAAAAAGCACAGCAGTTTATCCCAAAGAGTTCCTTGCAAGATGAACAGCCAAAAGCACACAGATTTGCTGTAGTCTTGCACTACTGAACAAATTTTCTTGCTGTTGACCCTGAGCTGAAGGGCTTGTGGCTCAGCCTGACTCTTCTAAGTTGCCCTCTATTCAAAAAACATCTTCTCCCCATCTCCAAAAATGTGACACTGGCCACCTATCAGTGCAAGAATTCCTTGGAAACACAGGTGGGCATTTCAGGTAACTTACTCCAAAGCACCCTCAGGACCTTCACTGTGTGGCAGACTCTCCTTGTCACACCAAGTGGTAAATTCTGTGCTTTGCTATCTTATTGTTTCTACCATTCAAACATTCTAACACCATTTAGAACAATTTCATCCAAAGATCTCAAAGCGCTTTACAAGGTTTAACTAATTAAGCCACTAAAGCATTATTACATCTCTCTTATGGAAGAGAAAGCCAAGCAAAGATGTTGAATGACTTGCCAGACATAATATGAGCCAGTAGCTAAGTTGGGAAAAGAACCCAGGAGTCCTGACTCTTAACCCAAGGCTGTAAACCATTTTTCTCTATGAAACAGAAATTATGCAAGCAGAAGGGTGGCAACACAGCTTTTCCGTTTTTTCAAGCTGCCTTGCAATTAGGACAGAAAGAAAAATATTGGTTCCTAATCTTGAAACTTGGTACATTTGTTTGAAATAGATTGTGTGGACATTTTGGGGGCACTTGCTGCCTTTTGAAATTCTCATGTTGCAGTCATATTTGAAGAAGCTATTGTGTTAGCAGGAGTTACGGACTTGTTGCAGAAATGAGTGCTGTGCTATCTGGGAAGTCAGAGCAGATCATTGATAGATCACTTCAAAACAGTCTGACAAATTCATGACATATTCCTGCTAACCAAAGGCATAAAAGCCACCAGAACAAGTTACCATATGGTCTCCCTATTACCAAAGAGAAAAAAAGGGAACATAAAGGTGAATTCTCTTGCAAAGAAAAGGCTCCTCTTCCTCCAGCCCTGCTCAGGATCTGCAAGAGGAACTGCTCCAAGTCTAAAGATAAACACAGCGATAGCAAGGGCATTTCCACAAGGAGGCCAAGGAATTTGAAAGAGGAAGGAGTAACTGGGACCCCAATGAGCCATTTGCCTGTATCCTGCTGTCCATAAGTTTTATAAATTATGGGACAAAAAATGCTCTGTGTAACTGAAAGCTGCCCCTAGGCACCAATAATTTGTCTGACCTGCATTTAGACAACCAATCCGCTCAGCTCTAACTAGCCTTGGCAGCCTTGTGCTGGCCGTATTTTTACATGGATGAACTGTTCTTCCACAATTTCCTCCAGTGTGCTTGCAGCACAAGCAGGCTTTTCTTTGCAAGCAGGTATGTGTGCCTTCTTTTTCCAGTTCTTTTTTTCTCTCACACATGTGGTTCATGCAGCCATTTGAGGAGAAAAAAACACCCAG
>NW_008682036.1:23437-30835 GCF_000695815.1 Acanthisitta chloris
GCCCTACTGCAGTTTGATGGAACAGGGATGGAGGTTTGCTTAGGCTTGAACTCTGCTGTTTTAGGAGTCAATAGCATCATGTTTTTCCTCCATTTCTCCAACTCCTATTTCTATCTCTCCCTAACATGTTCCTGCAGTATCATGTTTTATAACTCAAGAAATTTACAGTCATAGTGAGAACCAGAATTTACAGTTGCAAAATTCCTATTGCTTTCCAGGGTAATTCTGATGCTGAATTAGACACCCAGAAGAAATCACTGTGAGGAGAGAGCTGGAAAAGCTGTGCCATCACCTCTTTAAATTCAGAGCTCTCATCCTATGAGTTTGGTTGTTGTGGCCAAAGTTTTAGTCCCTTGGATCTACGGGACTGAAGATGTAGTGAGAAAAGCATAAAGAAAGAAAGCAGATGGCAAGGGTGCTGTCAGATATGCACAGATATACAAATATATATATATTTGCCCTTTTGGTAATGCACCAAAAACCCCATGACCTCAGGGTGTAAGTGCAGAATTTAGGGCCTTGTAGGAATGTGCCCTCACTCTTTATTTAACACCAAGTAGGATCACGCCTGTGTGAACCAAACACATCCAGTGGTTTCCCGCAGACGTTTTGATGATGGATTGCTGGCATCACTTGTTTTCTTTTGAAGGCAATTCATTTATCAGAGACAATTACTCAACTGATAAGTTCAGTGTATTCAGCTGTTCATGGCTACACAGCAGCTACAGGCCAATAAATATGAGCAGCAATTAGCTTGATTAATGATTTCAGATCACTAAACTGCAGCTTTGTATAAGATAAGACTCTAATAAGCTTTTCTGCTGAATCTGGCAAGTTTACCAGCGTCAGTGACACTACCTTCATTGTCAGGGCCCCAAGCACAGCAGCTCCTTCAGTCTGACTTTGTGATAAAGCATGTCCCACTCCTTGGGACCTCTGAGGAGCTCAGCAGGTGTTTGGCGGGTGGCGTACAGCAACGGGGAACCCCCTCCCATCTGACACATTGCAAAGTGCTAAGGAAATTGTTTCCAAATGTCCCTTAACTTAGAAGTTTACCCCTGCCCCAGCCTCCTGTTTCACTCCTCAGGGCTGCTGACCTTCACCTCTGCTGCCATCCTTCAGCCATCCTGATGCTGAGCCAGCCATGAGTGTCTTGCAGCGTGGAGCAAGGGGGGAGAAAGGGGAGCAGTGAAAAGAAGGGTTTAGAAGGACCACATTTGCTTTAACATGTTTGCTGCCACCAGCATTGTTACAGTGGGTCTTGCAGAGTGCAGAGCATGTGCTGACAGCAATCCCTTCAGATAGGATGGCATTTGCCTTTCATTCATTTTTGGGTTGCAAAGAATATGAGTGTGAATGCATGTGTATATACCTGCATGCATATACATGTACCTACATGTTCTTCCCTTGCTGCCCTCTGCTAAAGGCATCAACGTCACTGATTTTGGTGCCACAAGCCCAGACTGGTAAGGACTGTGCTTGTGAAGCAGCAGTTTCAGAGTTAGAGCTCCTGCTAAGCTCCAAATACAGGCTCCAAGCGATGAAATGAGCTGGGATTCACCCCATTGTATCCAGCATGTTTTACACAGACCCAGTCCCACCTCTTACTCCTCCCAACAAAGGAATTTCCAGGCTGAAGAACTTCTGGCCAGAGAACTCTGTAGATTCAGTTGCAGTGATCTGGCCAATGATGTGATTGGTATTTTGCTTGGGATGGTCATTGGGTGAAATTCAGACCACCAATATAACATAGGCACTTGCCTCAACCAGCTCCCTCAGGGTCTATAAGTGGAGTCTCCTCCCTGAAGTCAGGGGAGAGGAGCAGGGCATTTGCTGCTAGTAGGCTTCCAGGCCCAAGGTAACACCATCTACAGAGACACAGCTGCAGTCCCAGCCCTTTCTCAAATTTTGGTGCTAAATTAGCATTTCAGGTATTTCATCTCAAGATAAGAATCTCAGGTCTCCTTCCAAGGAAGAAAAGTTGGGAGAAGGCATCCACCACTTGAGCAAGTGTCCTGCAGCATTTGCTTGTGTAGTGTAAGATCTTGTGTTCAGTTCCCACACCAGGATAGGGAACAACAGTGAAACAACTGCTGCATTTCACCTCCATATCTTTAATCTGTATCTCTACATGGGCACAAGGAGCAGGAAGGAGAGCCATAGAGCATGCAGTGGCCACTGCCAGGAGGAGGAGAAGTTTTTCTTGCTCGCTCAATTTCCAGGGCCCTTCATGCATTTTACATGACACTTTAGAGGAGAATATGCTGCAGCTGTTAATTTTATGCCCCTCTCATTGCTTGAGTTTACCCTGAGAATCCATTTAAAACATGGCATAAATATTTGGAAATCAATACATTTCCCTAGGAGGTTTCCTCACAAATGACAGGTAAGGGGTATATTTTATTAGCTTAATTGGAATTGCTCTCCCCCATACAAGCAAAGCAGTAATCTATTTGTCAGCCACATCCAAACACTGAACTTTTTACCCAGATGTCCTCAGGGTCTCAATAGAGGAAAAAAACCCAAAACAAACCCACCTCAAACTGCAGACACACAGGGCTGTGTACTCAGGAACCTGCATGTGCTCATTTTGCAAACACGCCTGAGGCCAGGAAGGCTCTAATGAACCCTCCTGGAGAAGCCTTCATCCTGGGAGCCATCCACTCACCTGCTGGTCTGAAGAGCAGAGCAAGGATAACAGGAAGGAGGAACTGTTAATCCAGGGATTGGGTACAGCCCATGCAATCATCTGACCTTTGTTTTAGAGAGAAGGGAGATTTTGGTGTGATTTTTTGTAACCTATGGCTGCTTGATTACATCATGAAAAAGAAATATACCCATCAGAAACTTCACCTATAGCTTTAGGATTGGTTCAGATGAAATCTCATGGTTGGCCAGGCATCTGGGTTTTCCTTACTGGAGGGATTTATCTACTGAATCCAAACTAGAAACCAACTGTATTCCATAAGAACTTGATGAGGTGATTGCCATGTAGGATTGCCATGAGAATGCTCCAGAACTGGGACAAGAAATTCTGGAAAATTTTGAGGACCATAAAGCCTTAACCCAGCATTTCATCCCCTTCTCAAAGGTGCATATCTATTGATTTCAAAACTGCCCACCTTTCCTTGGGGTGATGCTCGCACATTGATACCCCGAGAACCCAGAAGCATGCTAAGAGGTGAAAAAAGGATATTTATACTTTTCACAGACCTTAAAAAGAAAGTCCATGCCTGACTCTGGGTTCCTATGGATTCATGGCCTTGGAATCAATTTGCTAAAACCTCACACTTTTCTCCTACAGGAAACTATCAGAAAACTGCTTGAAGTCAGTCAAATCTTAATAGGAGCTGCCAACACAAAACAAGGTGAAGACCATGTATAGTTTTAGATCCCACAGAAAATCTTTTAGTCCTATGCTGTAGCAGGGTGAGACCAAATCCAGTATTACTACAGTATCACGGGGAAAATAGCAAAGGGACCCAGGTTACATCGAAGCCTGGATCAAAAACATGAAAGCAATGTTATCATGGCATTGGTTTTACGCGGTCCTACATTAGTGACATTTTGGGGGAATTATTTCTAACATCCACTGTGACAAATGTGCTCATAAAGTGGCCAAGAGATGAACAGAGCCAAATCAGTATAAGTGACACATGCCCAAATCCTGGGCTTAACTACACCAGAGTAATTTCCAGCTGATCAGCTTTGCTCTCCCTGGAGCTATCCTGGCTTCAGACCCATAAAGCTAAAGGGGCTCTCTTCATCTGCACACAAAAAAAAACATCTGAAGCAACAGGAAGATAAACCAGTTGGGAAGATGAGATGAAAAGAGAAGGAAGGCTTCACCAAGATGAAAGACAGGAGCAGCTCCAGCCTGGAGAAGACAAATTCTGCACCGATTTCTACAGCCTGGTTTCTAGAAAAACACAGTTTCAGCGTGTGCCCTGTACTCTATCCCTAGCCAGTCCAACTGGGATTTTAGCAGGATGATGACAGCAATCTCCTGCTAGAAGAGAGCTATACCAACACATACCTCACTGGCTGCAGTGTGGCCAGGATACAGAGGGAATTATAAAGATGACCTGATGAGGTACCAAATCAGGTCACTGAAGAGATCTCAGCCTGTGGTGGAGAAGGGGAAGACCATGGCTGGAGTCACCAGTCATGCTCCCAATGCAACCCATGCCAAACTCCCCAATATCAGTGGCAGAGAGGATGGTTTGGCTCAGCACGGAGGGAAAAACGGAGTAACAAGAGCAGGGAAAATTCAGCTGCCCATGGGCTGCACTGTGCCCACACAGAGAGAAAAGTCAGCAGACTGGACAGGGAAAGGAAAAATCTATCAGTATGAAAAGCCCTGTAGAAAGCCCTCCCTGAGGAATGCTCTCCTGAAGTAAAGGCTGGAGGGTTGGGAAGGGAGTGATGAGGCTTTTGATATTTTGACCTCAACTCAGGGAGAGTTCAGACGCACAGGAATGTAAAGATCTAGCCTGTGATTTGGGTTTCAAGAAGCATGACAGCTTCAGTCCAGCATTTGTAAGACTCATCACTAGAACAATAAGCTAAGAGCAAAAATTAGTTTTACCAACTGTGCCAAATGAAAAAGAGTCTTTCCCAATCACTGTGCTCCATAAAGAAGTCACCAAGCCTCAAAGCCCATGTAGTTTCTTTTCAGCAATTCTTTTTGGGAGGGAAAGGTGGAAATAATTGTGTCTTTAACCAAACATTTGCTTTTAATCAAGGCCCCATTGTCCCTTGATGAAATAAAAAAAAACCTTGAAAGTTTTTTGCTAAATATTAGTATCAGTCTTGTGACCAAGTAGTGAACAGACCAATGTGGCTTAATTTTAGCCCAGTTCACAACTTTGTGTTTCTCTCTAGTCAGTGTAGGGCAGGATGAGAAAGCTGATGGTGAAGGATCTCCCTTACTTCTGCATCACCCTTATTTCCTTTTAAAGTGAGTGGACTTTCACCTTTCACAGGCATTTCATTCACTCCAGCTTAAAATATAATATAACCCTAGTGATTACTCCAGCAAAATACTCACCCTGGGTACAGGAGGCTGTTGAAAATACACTGAAAGTTTCTGAATCTGCAAATGCCAAGATCTCCCAGAAAACTGGAGGAGTAGTGCAAAGAAGTTAAAATTACAAAATTTCCCCATTCTCATGTGGATGGACAGATCCTGCCCATACTGTCACCATCAGCTGGATCACAGATGTAATCAAGCATTTACTTTTTGAAGGGAGCTGGGACCATACAGTCCCAATTATCATAGAGCCATAGAATGGTTTGGGTTGGAAGGGACCATAAAGATCATCTGGTTTCAACCCCTTGCCATGGGCAGGGACACCTTCCACTAGACCAGGTTGCTCAGAGCCCCATCCAGTCTGGCCTTGAACACTTCCAGGGATGGGGTATCCACAGCTTCTCTGGGCAACCTAGTCCAGTGCCTTACTACTGTCTGAATAAAGAAATCCTGCCTAGCATCTAATCTAAATCTTCCCTCTTTCGGCTTAAAGCCACTGCCCCTTGTCCTATCACTAGATGCCCATGTGAAAAACTTGCTTTCCCTCTTTTTTATAAGTCCCCTCTAAGTACTGAAAGGCCTCACTGAGGTCTCCCTGGAGACCCTTCTCTTCCCCAGGCTGAACAGCCCCAGCTCTCTCAGCCTGTCTCCATAGCAGAGGTGGTTTAGCTCTTCAAGGCCTCCTCTGGACTCACTCCATATCCTTCTTATGTTGGGGACCCCAGAGCTGCATGCAGTAATCCAGGTGGGGTCTCACAAGGAGAATATGGGGAGAATCACCTCCCTTGACTTGCTGGTCACACTTCTCTTAATGCAGCTCAGGAAGCAATTGGCTTTCTGGGCAGCATTTTAACAACTGGCAGGGAAGGCTGCAACGGGGGGATAACAAATGGCCACAAATATGTTTTCCTGAGCAAGCAAGAGGGGGGAGTGGGAGCCTCCCAGCCCCTATACTGGGCAGGAGTGGGTTATTTAATCTATCCATCCCCCTCTGTCGACCCCAGATCATTTCCTCCTTCAACAGCTGCAGCCGTGGGGGATGGCAGAGCACGGAGACATACAGCTGTCTCTTGCTGATTGCTGCACACCCCTGTCAAAGCTTGCTGGATCAGCTCCACAAGTCTAGCTCTGGGACCAACTCCCCAAGCCTCTCCTCAAATCCCCATCCTTGTGAGCTGTTCAGGACAATTTGTAAATTTTCTTTTTTCTTGCCTCAACCACATCAGTTTGGAGAAAAAAAGATGCAGCTGCTCCTTGAAAACTGTGAGTGTTTTACATCTTTCAACTAGCAAAGCCACAGTACAATGGTAGAAATAACCAACATTTCTGAAGTATATTTGCAATTTAGGTATTACACATAAACATGTTTCTCTTTGGCCAGCACACCAGGTCTGTGAAATGGTTCCACATGTCATGAAGCTCTTAGAGCAGTTTGTTAATCTCTGCCCTAAGGATTACAGTCGTGTCTGAGGAGAAGGGTTTGGGTTATCTGCCTCAGTTCTTAGTGTTTTGGAGGAAAGGAGGTTGTTTCTGCCAGTCAGCTGAAGGGGGTTTCAGAACAGGAGGACTCTCACGGTAGTGACTTCACTTCTCACAGGGAGGGCTTTTACCATGGCAAGATTTGCACAGTTGGAATCTGAACAGAATAAACCTACAGAGTGACCAAACACAAATGAGGCTTTTAAAAGGTCTGCGTTAGATTTGTTAACACAAAGACCTGGCTGCAGTCATGAGGACAAAGGCTTTAAAAGAAGATGCATCCTCAAACTGGGTTGGATTCCCCAGTACAAAGGGGACCAGAACAAGGGCACTAACTGCATTTCTCCTTTATTCTTCTGTTCTATTTAATTTGATCCTATCCGTAGCACAGTTTCCTGGCCTGGCTCTGTATAAATGACAACTTTATAAAGTTGAACTGGTCTTTTTCTAACCTGGAATTTATTTTTTTTTGGACACAAAAAGTTCAGTATTAGACATAATCACTTTTTGGCATGCTATATAAATATGCATTTTGTTAGATTGATTGGCTCTGTGTAAAGACCTAAAAGAAATAAAGTTCTACTATTCACCATTGTCAAAGCAATACCCCAGACTCCTAATCAAATCTGCTGCTGCAAAGGTAGGGAAAAAATAATAACCCTACTATAATTACCTTGCCTGGAGCCACTGCTCTGACACCACAAAACTGAGATTTTCTATGCTGTGTAGGGACTCCACTGATACATTTTTTCCTAAGTCGTAGTGACTTTCTCAATGGCGCTGCATTTTCTTCCAAGGGGCTTGACAGGGTGAACAGGTTACAGAGGGTTAGATTTTAATGTTGTTAGAGAAAGAGCACAACTGTCTCAATGTACACAGGCCAAAGG
>NW_008682036.1:30880-39528 GCF_000695815.1 Acanthisitta chloris
TGGTCCTCACAGCAAATTTAAACCACTTCATGTTCGGACCACTGAATTTGGGCAAAATTCAGTATTATCACTCTTCAGCTGCTTTGTACTTGCTGGCAGTAACAGACCCATTTATGCAGTCAGTTCTATCCTGACAAACTCAATGCTGGTGCTGTGAGATCTGGGCAGGAGGTTGAGCTAGATGATCTGGCTGGGGGGGTTGGAATTACATGATCTTTAAAATCCTTTTCAACATTCAGCATTCCATGATTTATCTCCAGAGATCCCCTCTCCCAGCTCATTACTTAATGTTTGTGTGCAGGTCTGTTCTTTCCTTTGCCACCAGTAGGACTTCAGTCTTTCACTAACAAATAAAAAATCTGCCTGAAAGGGATCACTGGACTCAGAAAAAAACAAACTAAACAAAACATTTTCATGCTACCATTTATGTGTTTTGGAGTATTAAAAGAAATAAAGTTACTCATTGTCATGATTGCATAGACTCTTGATTTATATGCTTCTCTTTGGTCAAAGGTAGGGCATTCTTAAGATCTCACACAGACAACATGCTATCAATGCAAACAGCCTGGAGCATTTCAAGGAAAAGTAAGCACTGAGAAACAAGATTTTTTTCAGAAATTAGTGATGTGAAAGTTTCCATTTGCATTTTCATAGAGAAAGAGTCTAATTTCATCTTTGTACATAAGACAGTTCTTGGGGTCAAGTTACCAATGTCTGGATCTATTATTAATTTATTTATTTGCAGATTGTGGCATTAAACATGTGCCCAACCTGCCACACTGCTCCATTCTTTCCCAATTCTCCACAAGACATAAAGTGTTTCTAAATTAGATTATTAATTATTTATGCAATAGCTTTACAGCAACTGCATAAAACCAGCTTTACCCGTTGTATCAATGGCATTGACACTTCCAGGAAGAGTACAGGAAAGCAGCAAGTCAACTGCTTTACCTCATCTCTCCAACTCTGCCTTTCAAACAAAAGCTGTTACTTTTATTTCTGATCAGCCTCATACATGTTGTCCCCATTTCACACCTAAGGAGAGGTTGTCCAGCTAGACTAAGTGCCACAGTCTGTCTGTGCAGCATCTGATCTTTTCTTTTTTGAAAGGACAAGGGGAAATGGCTTTAAACTGCATAAGATATTAGGAAGCTTGGGGTTTTTTTACAATGAGGATGGTGAGGCACTGGCACAGGTTGCCCAGAGAAGTTGTGGATGCCTCATCCCCTGAAAGTGTTCAAGGCCAGGTTGGAGGGGGCTTTGAAGAACCGGGTCTAGTGGAATATGCCCCTGCCAATGGCAGAGGGGTTTGAACTAGGTGGTCTTTAAGGTTTCTTCCAACCCAAACTGTGTTTCTATGAAGATGACATTTAAGATCAAGGGAGCAGCAAAAAACTGTGCCCATGATCTAGGCCCTGGGCCTGCAGTCCTGTCCAAAAGCAAAATTGAAATGAAAAAAAGAGTATTTTGGAGGACTTTCTTAGTAGTATGTCTCTGAAAAAATTGCCATTCACTCATGCCACTCATCCGCAGAATGTGGGAACAGTGGAGGACATACAGGTAGGCATTAGCACTGCTAGGCGTGACCCCCAAACTCTTACAAAACTACCCAAAACAATTTTGTAGGGTTGTCAAGGCAGCCTATTTCCAAAATACTGCAACCCCATACCAAGATGGGATATGGGGTAAGTGCAGGTTTGATTTTAATCTCAGCCTAAGTATTGCTGCAGCTTTTTCATGAGGGAAAAATATTTAGCAAACTGATCAAAACCACCTTTTATCCTCATTGCTAACAGGAGGTAAGGCCAGGGAGGAAATGATGCCCCTTGTCGCTCTAGCGCAGCCCTCACCCTGCTGGCTTGGATACTTGCGGGGAAGCTGAAAATATCCTTATAAGCCCTGGCACTCCTCTGCTGTTCAGCTCATGGGCCCTGGAGGAGGAAAGGAATGTGGGTGAATGACCATGAAACTTATCACACAAGCAGAACTCAGTGTTCCTGCCCATTTCCAAATGGGAGAGGAGAGCCAACTGGGAAACAGAGCAAGACCTAAAAAACACATAAACCAAATTTGATTAAGTGACAAGGAAGAAGAACAGCAAGTTAGTCTCACTTTGAGGGTTTCATACCAACGCACAAAAACACATTTGTACTTAGGCTTCCAAACCTAAAGTAGTTGTGAGAAGGAAGAGTGAGCTCTTTTCATTACAAATATTTATTGAAGCCTTATTTTAAAGAAGCCCTAGTGCTCCTCAAAACACAGTTCTGACAGCATGATCCCCAGGTGAAGAGGAAATCATAGCTTGTTGGCATGATGGGGATGGGAGGACAGAAGGCACTAAACATACATAGAACACTGCAAGAACACATTTGCAGAGGAAAAGGTCTGCAGTGTACATGGATGTGCTTTTTGGACGCCTTTGCACCAAAGCAAGATGAACCCATATGCACCATGCAAGGAAGAGCCATAAAGTCAGCCCTGCTAGTATCCAGGCTGCTGAGATGCCCTTGGTCACTGGTAAATGAGTGTCCATTGAGTGATTCAGACCACTACTTAGACTAACAGGGTGGTAAGACCACAGTCTACACTTACTATTTTGGATGTCAGGGAAGCACAACCAAATAGCACCAGCTCCATAAGTGTCTCCTACATTTGTGAATGTACAACATCCCTCATGCTATGCAGTCAGGCATCCGTCACACAACTGAAAATGACCTTTGTTCCTCTGTGAAGGAGCACATGTTCCCCCAAGCAATCCACAGCTTGGGTGAAAATTCATATTGCCATTCCTATGGTTGCTGCATGTGGTCTCCCAAACCATGTCCCAGGCAAAACATTGCGCCAGACCCATTCCCTCTCCCTCCTGTACCCAGACCACTGTCCCAGCAGCAGGCCTGACCTTTGGATGAGAAAGTGAGGGTCCTGCTTGCACCACACTTTTCAAAGAGCACATTAACCCTGATTGTCTTGGCTAACTCTCTGGAATTTCCTTCCTTGCCCCGGAGACAGAGCATTCTGTGGAAATGAAAATTAATACTTACAGGCAACTTGAGTTTGGGTGTGTTTTCAATTATATATTTTAAAAAAAAAGGAGAGAGAGAGAGTGAGAATTCAGTGGCTGTTACAAATAAGCCCATTTTAATAGCAAATTTATTTGGCAGGAGGTGGAATTAATCACCTAACAGAAAGTGGGGGGAGAGCTCTGAAGTTGCACACAAAGCAAGGAGAGTGCGAATCACAGTTGGCATGAGATCCCATTTCATTTTTGTTAAGTGCAGGGGTTTTAAGTCCCTGAATATCTCACTGTTCTTTTCCTCCTGTTCTCCAGAGGGAGAACAAATGCAAATGGTGTCGTGTTAGAAAGAGCTAAAAGGGCACCCTGTAATAATCCAGTGTGCGAAACCCCATGGATTCATCAAGGAGGGAAGGTGTAACAGCCCTCAGGAAGCCTGCAATAGCCTCTGTGTACACATAACACCTCCAAAGGAATTTTCTGCAGCTATTCAAGAACAGACCTAGGTCTATTCACCCCAGCTTCACCCCATAGCTCACTTGCACATGCCTAGGCAGTGCTTGGGGGAGTACAACAGAGGGCTGCGATACACCAAAATAATCCCAGCTAGATGAAAAATAGGCTCTGTTGTTTCTCCCATGGTGCTGCTGTTGGGGTTTGACAGTTAAGGGGAAGAATACTCTTTCCACAGCATGTACTCTCCACAGCACTGGGTAGCAAGAGAGCAAACAAGCCCCCAGCAGCAGCTGGTTACATTATACCACTTCCCCATCCCACACTCCAACAGCTCCATTTCCACCCCAAGCATGGACAGGAGAGGCCAGGCAAGACCCCAGCACCCACAGGTCTCTGCCACAGCAAGCTCAGAGGCTGCATCCGATGCAGCTAAGTCCCAGCAGGTGTGGCCATGGCAGAGCAGGCTGTGTGCCAGATGAAGATCCCATTTGTGGAGTGGTGGCTGAGGTGTGGGTCAGCTCCAACATGTTTTCCATATGCATTTTCCTTGAAGGCTGTGAATTAATTCAGCTTGGGCAATCTTGCCTTCATTTGACGTTCCTGCTCCACAAATATTCAAGCTCTATCTGTACAGTTAGAGGAAATATATTCCATGTTTCCAGCCAGCACTTATCACCTTGCACATCAGCAAGCACTGAATCCTTCTACAGCTGATGAATTTGTTCAGCTCCTCCTTGGACCTGTGATGCTATCTCCACAACCTCCTGTGGCAGCATGGTCGCACCATTTGATGCCTCTACCCTAGAGGAAATATATTCCATGTTTCCAGCCAGCACTTATCACCTTGCACATCAGCAAGCACTGAATCCTTCTACAGCTGATGAATTTGTTCAGCTCCTCCTTGGACCTGTGATGCTATCTCCACAACCTCCTGTGGCAGCATGGTCGCACCATTTGATGCCTCTACCCAAAAAAAACTAATACTTATTTTAAACTGGTCTTCTACTAGTTTTGCTCTCTGGTTTTCGTGTTAAGAGATTTGGTGAAGAACAGAGTCACAGTCACAGAACCACAGTGGGTCATCTGGTCCAACCTCCCTGCTCAGGTAGGGTCATCCTAGAGCACATGGCACAGGATTGTGTCCAGACAGTTCTTCAATAACTCCAGTGAGGGACACTCCACACCCTCTCTGGGCAATCTGTTTCAGTGTGCAGTCACTCAAACAGTAAAGAAGTTCTTACTCATATTGAGGTGGAACTTCCTGCGCATCAGTTCCTTCCTGTTCCTTCTTGTCCTATTCCTTGGCACCACTGAGAAGAGCCTGGTTCCATCCTCTTGACACCCTTCCTTCAGATTCTTATGCGCTTCGACAAGCTCTCCCCTCAGTTACGTGTTCTTGAGGCTGAACAGGCCCAGCTCTCTCAGTCTATCCTTGTAAGAGAGATGCTCCAGTCTCCATAGCCCTCTGTTGGACCCACTCCAGGAACTCCACAAGGAGACCAGAACTGGACACAGAATTCCAGATGCAGCCTCACTAGAGGCTCACAGAGGGGCAGGATCACCTCTCTCAACCTGCTGGTAATGCTCTTCCTAATGCACCCCAGAATACCACTTGCCTTCTTGGCCACAAAGGCACACTGCTGGCTCATGGACAGCTTGTCCACCAGGACAAGCTGTCCTTCTGTGCAGAGCTGCTTTCCAGTAGATTGGTACCCAGTCTCTACAGGTGCTGGGGTTATTCTTCCCCAGGTGCAGGACATTGAATTTGCTTTTGTTGAGTCTCAGAGTTTGGCTTATCAATTACCAAGAAGTTTTTGAAGATTTGAATTGCACTCTACAACCAGCACCCTTCTCCTCTCCAGCTATTGCTTCTAATATTGCCGTTTTCTGCAACAACTCAATTCAGAGATCCAAGTCTCTGACCTGAAGGAGTGGAATCATCAGGCTGCTTAGTCGCCTCCAGTGAGCAATCTGCATATAATACAACTCCCCAGTTAGCCTATTTTTTTTAATTATTATTGCAAACTGGCTCTGTGTAATGTACTGAGGACAGTGCATTGCACAATTTTTTGTAGGAACTGAATTTTGAAACTGCTACATGAAAGAGCAGATACCAGCTGCAACCGTGAGAAAAACCATGGGTCTCATCCAACTGACCACGGTTCACATGTAGAGCATGTGCAATCAGTCAGTTTGACTCTTGGAAAACACACACATCTCTCCACTACAGGGTTTATCTTACAGGGGAGGAAAAAAATAACATCTCTTTTCAGTGCACAAGTAGGACTGAGAATCATTAATCCATCAGTTTGGCCATCAAGCCAAAAACATTTTGTTTGGTGTGGGTTGAAGCTATAATTTTCTCTAGCTTTCCTTAGACACGAGCAAGATATCAATCCCCAAAATGAGGCACCGAAAGCCTCACATAAAAGTACTTATTTAGTTTTCAAACCTGCAAAACTACTCTTCTAAGCCACTTTCTAGGTAACACTCTGTGAAGACTGAAGCATTTCCCAAAAGATGAGCAGAGGGTTTGTGACACTGAGGAAGAGCTCCTGCTGCCCCAGGTCTGCTGCACAGTCTGTTAGCTCACAGCCCTTCAAGGACCAGTCCTCCTGACACTCTCCACACCGGGGAAATGGCATTTTCTCTGCCACACAAGGGACAGGCCTTAGGCTCTCAAAGGACACCCAAGCAAAACAAGGCCACCAGAACATGATGTCCTTGGTAGTGTCTTCACTGTTGGCCATGCACAGGAAAGCAGGCAGAAGCCAGCAAGGGAGACAGGCAGCAAAGAAGGAAAAAAGTATGGGAAAGGCAACAATTGCAGTTATATTGCACAGCTTCTAGGATGACTGAGGGGCAGAAGGTGACACATGCTATAGTATTATAGGCTATAGCATTGCAGAATGGTGACAGGTCCCTGCAACGCTGCATTCAAAGACTAAACTTGTGCTCTCCCTCGGACTCCAGCAGTCTGATACTTTCACTACAAACTCACTTTTTGATAGAATAAAGAAAGATTTCAAGCATCCAGCTTCGGGAAATAGTCTTGATAGGTGGTAGGCCCAGGGAGGTGGTGAAATCACTGTGCCTGAAAGTGTTCAAAAAACATGTAGATGTGGTGCTTAGGACAAAGGGTAATGGGTTCAAATTGAAGGATGAGAAGGGTAGGTTAGATATTAGAAAAAGATTTTTTACTGTAAGGGTGGTGAGACACTGGAACAGGTTGCCCAGGGAAGTGGTGGCTGCCCCAACCCTGTCAGTGTTCAAAGCCAGGCTGGATGAGGTCTTGGGCAATCTGGTCTGGTGGGGAGGTGCCCATGGCAGGGGATTGGGACTAGATGACCTGTAAGGTCCATTCCAACCCCTAAAATTCTATGATTCTATGACATGGTTTTATGGCTGACCTGGCAGTGTTAGGTTAATGGTTGGACTTGATGATCTTGGAGGTCTTTTCCAATCTTAATGATTTCATGATTCTATATATACATGCACACTACATACAGATTACAGAGCTGGTGGATTGATAATTCTTGTATTAATAGATTCAGGTTGACAAAAGTTCAAATGTTTGAATTATGTGGCTTAAACATTAGATCTAGTGGGAAAAAAAAAGAAAAATCAAGCTCATGATCTTTGAGGGAGGGACAAGAAATTTCTGAAAGCAGGGTCTGGCCTCACTTTCTAATGCCACATGGTGGGCTTCATCTCTCTGTTTAAAGTCTGTTATTACTATATCAAAGGCTTCCTTTTTTCCAGTCAAGGTAGTGGTCAATTCTGCAGACTGTTTGCAAGCAGACAATAACTGGTTCCTATAAGTTTCAAGGAATTACAGAGCTTAGGAGCATTTGCAGAATTTTCCTCCAAGTGTCTACATTTTGCTATAGGCTATTTATTTTAAAGTAACCTCATTATTTCTATGCAGTCAGTTGCCACCCCTGTGTTGGCCAACGCGCTTCAGAGCCTGCTGAGCACTAGAAATGTTCATGAAACTTTCCTACTCGCATCCCCTTTTTCCCTTCCATACATCACCAGTTCAAGGCCAGCATGGCCACAAACAAGCTCTACCTCAGACTACAGGCAGTGATGCAACAGTGATTACATTTGCCCGATCAAACCAGGTAAAAATTATTCCCATACAGTTTCTTCAGAGCAGCAGGCTGAAATCATAGAATGACAGAATGGTTTGTGTTGGAAGGGATGTTAAAGAACATCTAGTTCCAACCCTCCCACTATGGGCAGGGACACCTTCCCCTAGACAAGGTTGCTCAAAGCTCCATCCAACCTGGCCTTGAACCCTGCCAGGGATGGGGTTTCCACAACTTCTCTGGGCAGCCTGTGCCAGTGCCTCACAGTAAAGAATTTTTTCTATAAAATACCAAGCTCCATTTCTCCTACAGGTAGGAAAAGTCTTTCCGATATTTGTTTAGAGAGTATCAGTGGCACTTATTTACATGCTATTCAATAGGGATATGTGGGTGCATTTGTTACCAAACCCCAATAATCAGATGTCAAAGATGTGCATCACACAGGGCCCACTGGGTCTTTGCACAATGATCTGAGCACTGAAAGCCAAATGAGATGCTGGTAACGCCTTCCTCTGTTGTGCAACTGCGCTGAAGAAATACCAGATCTCTTTCCAATTTTTAAGAATAGAAGTAGAAAAATAAGGGATAAAATGGATTATATGGATCACCTGCTATACCTGGGGGAAATGCACAGTAAAATACGCATGATAAACCTTTTATTCAAAAAGGAACATTCTGGCTGTGAGGAATTTTTGATGCTGTTTCTTAAGCCCTAAGAAGGACTATAACCAGATGCATAAATACGATTACATTGAGAAGTGTTCTAGGTAGGTATTACTAAAGCAACGTTCACAAGGAATAGAAATTTAAGAGGAGAACAAAAGAACCGGTACAAAAGAGTCCCAAAGACAAAAACACCCCATGACCCCACCACTTGCAACACAGATATCAATACGTGGGAACCAAATCCCTCTGGCACATCAACATTATGCAGCCGGAAACTTGTGAAACTCGTTCCACGAGTCCACAAACGCAGCAGAGGAGATGCAGCCAGAGCATGGAACACAAAGAAATGACACTGGGGGAAAGTGAGGTTATGGACAGGGCATGAGCAAATTAAGCCAGGAAGAAATTAAATTGAGAGGAAG
>NW_008682036.1:39540-43632 GCF_000695815.1 Acanthisitta chloris
TGCAGCTCCTGTTGCAAACTCTCTGCCCCAAGAGGACTCTCAGCCTTCAGCAGTTGTCTTTCTGCAGGTATCTGCTCCACTTCAAGAGTGGACACTCTGTGCAGAACCAGAGAGGGGGCTCAGAGTACAGCATGATGCTCCATTAAAAAAAAAACTAGAATCCAAATTAACTTGGGATGAGACAAGATTTGACAAACACCTGAGGACAGAAGAAAGGAAGTTTTCTCCATCTCTACATTGGAAAAGCATTCCCAGTAATTGCTGCTGCTTCATCATCAACGGCCCCTTTTCCCTTTAATCTCCCCATGCAGCAGCCCCTGCTCTCCTCCCTCTGCAGCCCAGAATCATCACACAAACTCACACAATCACAGAGCACCAGTGCCAATGGTAAACACTGAGTATTCAAACCCAAAAGTCGCAACAGATGTCTTGTTTGCAAATTAGCACAATTTCTGAAGACAGCAGGAAAAAATGACTCATTTGGAGACTCTCATTAAAATATTTCGTTCCATCTCTGTTGATTCACCAACCCAAATCTAAAAGTGCTTGTTTGGGAAAGGAGGAGAGACAAAAGGGACTAACTCTCTTCACCTCATCCATCATTTCAAGGATGCAAGACCATCCTTGATGCTTTATGACAAAGTCCACTGGGCTTTGTAGGCAGGTTTTCTTAATTTGTCTGGCTAATAACATGAAGGAAATAACCACCACTTCAGCTTCTCAGCCCTGTACCACTTATATTTATGATACAGTATCTAGATCCTTAGGGTCACCTACCACATTGTGCCACCACGTGGCCACATTTGGAGGAGTTTTTCCATTCTCAGCAGAACTGTTTTACAACACAGCTTGTTGTTCAAAGCCCCTCATGCTGCCTGTGCTGCCCTTCTGATCCCAGGGGGCTTCTGTGCATGTCACAGTGGCCTAAACATCACGTGACAGTGGGTAGCTCAACAAACAAAGTCTTCCCAGAGCTGCAACTCTCCACAAGCAGCTGCTGCCACTAGTACCTCCATCCCAATTCTGCCAACTGAGTAGTTTTGCCCTGTAAAGCACCTGATCTTCCAGATTAAGTGTATTTTCATTATCCCAGTGGCCCATGACCTTCAGATCTATAAACAGCATCAGCCTCAAAACAGAAAACCTGCACCAGCCAGCATGTCACTCCACATGCAAAGAGCTTTTCTTAAGTAGAAAAGCCATGGGCCAGAGAAATGCTCAAAGGGCATGTGTGGACAGTCAGCAGTAGGAAAGGACTGTGTTTGCTCAGGCATACAGAAATTCATGGTTGACTAAGCACCAAAAAATACTAATCGTGCTTACATGGGCAAGTCTATAAATAATCCCAGTGGATGGAGCACACTGCTGATAATTTCCTTGTGGAAGTGGGAGCTGCAGTATCTATCAGACAATGTTAATGTCCACAGATTTTAAGGGGTTATTAGAGTCTCCAGGGATGTCAATGACTGCATTGCTCCTGTGGCATTTTAATAGCTCAACAGCAGCGAGGCAGCTATGTCTCCACGTACCTGTATCCTCCTGCCTCCCAGGTGAAAAATACCAGTACTAAATCTGACATCCCTGCAACCTGACTGAATCACTGTGCAAGAGAGATTCTTCTCAAGTGCCTCTGGCTTTTTACATAAAGCTACACAAGGCTGGGATGTGCCCTGTGGCCGTGCCTGGGAGCTCAGGACATATGGCAGCCCAGTTACTGCCACTATGACATTAAAGCATCAGAGGGACTAAATTCATAGAAAACACCATCAAAGGTCTTCTTGGACATTTCTAGTTAGAAGCAAAGGCTGTCTGAGGATTCATGAACAAACACCAGCCCTGTACAGGAGAACACCAGGAACCCTAATGAGACCTTAGCATCCCTTGCTGTCACTGCAGGCACAGCCCAAACACATTATCCACTTCACCCAGAGAAAGCTGCACATCAGATTAGGAATATAAAATTGTAGTGAGACCCTGCTGTGTCCTTGGGCACATTAAAGTTAATGCATCTTCCACAGCTATCAGGGAGTCACACTGCTCATCTAGAAAACATCTTCATAAAAGTAATGATCCCAAATGCACATTGTGAGTATAGGCTCACTGGAAGATCCTAGACCATTCCTTTCATTAGGGATGGAGAAAGAAAAAAAAGATCATACTTGATCTGCAGTGGGAAATGGAACAGAGCATGAATGCTCTCATTCAGCTGGTCCCTTTGCAGTTAACAGGGGCTCCTCCTTAACTTCAGCGCACCAAGAGTGAAAAGCTTTCGACAGTCCCAGCCTTCGGGGATAACTGGATGTGTTTGGGATGCAGGCAGCAAATCTTCCCCCAACGACAGCTTAACAGTACCACCTGGTGGAGAAAGACAAATTTGCTCTGCTGCTTCAGAGGGGCTGCAGGGACGTGCAAAGAAACACAGCAAAAGAAGACAAAGATTTAACAGTGCTATTCAGGATTATTTTTCCATAGGAACTGAATTTTCCACCCCTTTTAAGTAGGCACTTAGCAAGGTTGAAAAGCACACTAAGACTGAGTTGTTTAGTTCATGCCTGACACTACAAACGCAGCCCCATGACCAGCCAAGAGGCCCTTGGCATGGGGCATCCAGCAGCCTCATCCAGAGCTGCTTATTTTTTTTTATCCCAAAATAAAATGAACAACAGTCTTCAGGGACTTGTCAGGAAGCAGCCAGGTAGCTAACAGCAACCTACACAGTACAAAAAAATGCCTCTAAGTAATATCCATCTCCAATTTAATATATTTCATAGCTGGGTGTTAAAAAAGAAAAATCTCCCCAAAATTTGATTAACAAAGGAATTACTTGGAGAAGGCCTGAATGATAAAGGAAATGTGAAAAGCTACAGAACCAGAGGACTAAATAAATTCCTAAATCTGCACGTATCTAACAGTTCTGAAGTGTTTAATTAGCAATATTTCTAGAATCTGCAGACAAAACATTCATTTTTGACAATGTGAGGGTTCCATTACACTTAAGTAGCCTCATTATGCAGTTCCATCCTGGTGTTGAATCAATTAAGCATGGCAGCAATAAAGTAAAGTGGAACTAAAACTAATGTTCTAGTGGGAGCTAAATCACCAGGATTATTCAGAGTGAAATGTTGCTTAAGGAGACCCAGGCAGAGTTTATTTACACTGGCGAGCATCGCTGTGCTGTGCCACGCAACCTGGAGAGCCTGACCTACTGCTGCACCCCTCCAAGAAGCAGCAAATTAAATCCCTAAACCATGGGAGGTGTTTGCACTCTCATAGCTAATTTAAAGCTCTGAGTAACTTTATTTTTATATATATTACATAGATAACTTATATAAATATGTTTTAATTTTATATATCTGAAACAAAACTCTGTCTAAATTAAAACTCTAAAGGAAAGTCTCATTCAAAACCAGCAATATCTTAACAGAGACAAGGTAAACAACATCCATATTTTATAAAATTGTGTAGTGAAAAAACATAATCAAGAGTCTTGGCTGCTGCAAATCAGACACTGTGGATTCTACTCAACTACAACGACTTACAGACTCCTCCACAATTTGCCATGGCTACTAATTAGTTTATTAAAGACTCCCTGCCAGTTGTGAACTCCTGAGACGATGGAAGTTGGAGTGTTGGGGGTTTTTAACATGTAATTAATTTTTCCATTTGCTGTTTTCTTCCCTCCTTGCTCTTGGCTCAGCTCAGACTGCTCCATCTTTGGATCAAGCTGAGCTCAGCTCAAGCATGGTGCTGCAGCTACGTCGTGCTTAGCCTGGGGATTTCTCACCAGATGTTAAGGGTGTTTATTAAGAGAAGTGACTGTGAACAGAATTGCTTGGAATTTCAGCCAAAATAGGCTTTCAATTGTTCAGTCTGTTCAGGTCTGCAGGAAAACCAAGGCTGGGACATTTTAAACAGAAAACTGCATCCATTGGAAATGCTGGGGGGAGACAAGTTTTGGGTACAAATTAGCTGCTCTCCATCTTTGCAAAGAGCACATCAGATTTTACTTCTGAGTCTTAGGCCCTGGGATCCTGTCACTTACAGGACAAAAGGTATGAAGCAATGAAACTAGATCCCCAAGCTGTTGCTGTG
>NW_008682036.1:43664-91099 GCF_000695815.1 Acanthisitta chloris
CTGGCCCAAGAGAAGTAACTTTTGCACAGAGACATTTATTTTGTGAAAGCTGCAAGTCAACAGCTTACTGCTCCCCCCTCAAAAAGATAATTTCATCAAAATATTTCCTTAGATTAAGTAATTTTAATAGCATCTCTCTAGACACCATTTACATACCATTGCCCTGGAAACAGACCAGCTTCCAGTAGGGAAGTAGGCAGGCCTGACCCAGCATCTCCCCAGTCTGTGAAGACAGGAATGAAATTAATCCCTGGTTGACTTCCCAAAAGTTGCACAATTAGACAGAAAGTCACTCTGACTACCAAGCCAAAAAGTATCAAACTGGGGAGCAGAAAACTACGCAACTGTTTCACCTTCACAGGTCAGCAGGAGCTCGGCCAACAAATGAGGAAGGACTCAAGGTGTTGGGATGGGGTGAAGGGTTACTCTGGAGGATGGAGGAAACCAGCTCTGCAGTGTCCTGCCAGGATGGGCTGCGAGGAGCCAAGGAGTTGGGTAAGAAAACAGCCTGGCTCCTCTCACAGTGTCAGAGAGGCGATACAGCCCCACAGAGCGTTTCCATTGTAATGAATTGGCATTTTCTGATGGAATAAAAAGTGCTCAGCCTGGAAGCAGTTTTGTAGCAAGTGCTGCCAGCACCCACTGCAGTCAGGGTGTTTGAGAAGTCTCTTGCTTTCTCAGGTATCCAAAATGAAATTTCAGAGCCTAGTGTTAGACTCACCTTTTCCCATCCATCTTGGCTGTTCTTCAGTTTTCCATCAGATGGTCAGCAGCAAGTTTTGGGGCCACCACCCTTTGTGTTGGGGCTGCTCCACATAAGGCATCCCCAGTCTTGCTTCTTTCCTGGATTTGTGCAGATGCAACATTTGCAGATTGTATCTCAGGAGGCTTTTTTTTTTCTGTCTGTGTTCTTTTTATTGTTGTTCAGGCTCCAGGAAAGTAAGTATTTTTGTTCCCCAACCCCTCTCATGCTTCATGGGGACATTCACAGCCTGAGGCATCCGAAAAGACCTTGGAAAGGCAGAGGCTTCTCCCTCTTGCCCAGGCAAGGAGAACTGGAAAATTTTTTTTTTGGCCCTGCCATCAGTGTTGTTCCTGGACTTAGTGGCGCAAAGCATTCTGGTGATGCCCTCTCCTAGAGGACATCTTACACAGAGGGGTGGAAACTGCTCTGGGTAGCCAGGGCGCAGGGCCCAGCATGAGCAGCAAGCAGAGGAGATGGTCCAGCTGGCAGCTCTTCCCTTGTGCTTCTTCCACCCAGCTCCCTGTTCCTCCAAGAGCCTTTGAGAAAGTGCAGGCCTGTCCATAAGCCTCCACAAGCTCCCTCAGCCCCAGCAGCAAGCCCCACAGCTCCTGTCTCACAGCTCAGGCTGTATGTTCACGGACCTCCCCAAACACCTGTCTTCTGGGGAAGGCTGTCAAGAACACCATTACTTTCCAGAAGTAGCATCCTGTGCCCTTTATTGGAGCAGCAGGGAGCCCCTGTTCCTTTCTTTCTCACAGGCATCTCTGCAACTTCTTCCACTTCCCAGCCCCATCCATCACTCTCCAGCCTGCTTTTCCCTCCTGCTGTGGGCTCCAGAAAAGACTTTCATAGAACCATTAAGGTTGAAAAAGGTCTTTAAGATTATTGAGTCCAACTGTTAACCTAACACCGCCGGGTCCACCAACAAACCATGCCCTTAAATGTTATGTCTCTCGGGGGGTTTTTTAGACACTTCTAGGGACAGTGACAGCACCACTTCCCTGGGCAGCCTATTCCAATGCTTGACCACACTTTAAGTGAAGAAATGTTTCCTAATATCTATTCTAAACTTCTCCTGGCATAACTTCAGACCATTTGCTCTTCTGCTGTCTCCTAAGAGAAGAGACCAATCTCTACCTGGTTACAGCCTCCTTTCAGGTAGTTGTAGACCACACTTTAAGAAATGTTTCCTAATATCTATTCTAAACTTCTCCTGGCATAACTTCAGACCATTTGCTCTTCTGCTGTCTCCTAAGAGAAGAGACCAATCTCTACCTGGTTACAGCCTCCTTTCAGGTAGTTGTAGAGGGCATTAAGGCCACCAGCAGGAGCAGAGGCAGACCTGGACAGACTGTTACATGCCAGGAGAACAGGGACTGCCCTTCCCTCTGTGCAGCCCATTCCTGGAATAGCTGAATATCCAGTGGAAGCAACCCTGATCCCCAAGAATGCATTGACTTACACACAAAGGAGAGACAGATCTTCAAATAACATGAGATTGGGCAGCTCTGTAAACTCCAAATTCCACTTCCAGAGCTGCAAATAAGACTCTGAACCATGTATGCCCTCTCCCTTCTTACAGAGAAATCTGGGAACATTAATACCGAAAAATGAATCCACAAAATGCACTGTTCCCTTCCTAACAGTGATTGTCTATCCCAATGCTCATGCCCAGAATGGCTCCCTAGCATGGAAGTCCACTGGCACACAGCTGCCCATGTTCATACTGCTGTCCTCCAGAGCAGAAGGGACACATCCAAGCTGCCATGGGGCTCAGTCCTGAGCCCACGCCAATCCCCAAGTCATCTTCATTCACTGGCCAGGGACTGATAATTTAACAGTACAATTGAGTTATGATGCCTGAGGACATTCCTTGGCTCTGCTCAAGTCGCCGGTGTAGCTGCAGTTCCTCAGACCACTCCCTTCCTGCCTTTCATAGCCAAGGCCTCTTTGATGTATTTCCAGTGTAGGTTAAGTTATAAAACTGCTACACAGAGAGACCCTTGCATAATCCCTGCTAAAGGACTTCCCATACCCACCTCTTGCATGGGCACTCATCATTATGTAAATAATGTATTTGTTTTTATCTCTTTTGCAAAACAGGACAAGGCAACTCATCCAGAAATTGCCAGATTGGTTTTGCATTACTTTCAGCCAAATAGGGTGGGTCTTCATCATGCATTTATACTGCCCTGGGTATTCATTTCCACCAGCAGCTGGACATCTGCACAACCATTTGTGCATCAAGAACCATGTCAGGTGTGCAGAAAAAATGCCTTTTCTGGAAGTGAAGGGACTGGATGTGGCTTGGAGTGACTGCACAAATACTGCTGACACAACTGATGCACAGCTGGAGGTGGAGAAGCCAGGGTGGGAGGCAAGGGCACATCAAGCCAATATTGCTGACTGAAAGGCAGCATTGCATGCAATCACAAACCCAGCTGGTGACTGCTACAGTATTTGCAAGTTCACCCTCTTAAGCTAGCATGACAATGTCTATACCAGCTGCAGTCATGCAGCAAACTGCTGTGCAGTCATACTCCACATAGAGAACCTCTTGATGAAAACAAACAAACAAAAAAAGAAACCAACATTCTCAAGAGGATGGTTATATTTGACCTAAGAGCACTGTGGGAAAGAACATCAGCAGTACCATACATAGGTGTCAGTGCAAATTTTCTTCCTAAACAAGTAATTGCTTGCTATTTAAAAACCCCTCTTGTTCTCAAGAACATTCCATCCCTGAATTCCCCACACAAAGCTTGGATCGGATGTCTACTATTCATATATTTTTCCCTCTTGGTTTCAATATTAGCTAAGGAGCATTATCGGCAGGAGTTAGAGCCGGAAATAGGAAATGAGATGGAAATTGTTAACAAGAGGAGAAAATAGTTCAAGGAGGCTGCTCCTTCTAAGAACTGCTACCTTTTACAGCCTAGGTTATGTGACACTCAGACCAGAATCAATTTAGCAAAACGAAAATTCAAGACACCTGTTGATTTTTATCGTATTGGTCAGATATCTAGTTACTTGCTGCTTTATGTACTCTACAAACACAGAACATGAATGCTGTCCTTGTCCGAGAAGCTGACAGTAAGAGAAATGGCAGGTGGGTACATAGCACACTATATGAAGTGGAAGAAGGAGGTAATTGGGGCCAGCAAGGTAAACGGTGATCTTAGCAATATCTCTTGAAAGTTTTGCCACAGTCTCTTCAGAACAAACAAAACCCTGTATTGGAGGGGGCCCTCCATAGACAGCAGCCACAAGGTTAAAAGGTCAATGGGATAGAGACAGGACATGAAAGATAGACCCTACAAGCCCAGCTCTGGCAGGTACAGTCCCATTGCAGTTTTAGCTCCAGCATTAGTGAGTTCAAGAATGGCAGACAGTTCATGCTGCAAGGAGGAAATGAAAAGGGACATGCCTAAAAGCATGTGGGATGTGTTATCATTAAAGGTGTTCTTATCTATATGAATAACAATACAGGCTGAGACAGATAGAGAAGTATCACTGTTCTCCACAGTTAGCTCTTGTCCTCTTGGTACTCTGTGCATCATGTTAATAATCAATAAACAGAGAACATGAAGGGAGAAAACTCAACTGCAGCTACATTTGAATAACTGTTGGTACACATTAAAGAGATGTAGTTGGTACCATAGGTCAGGAGGATGTTAAATAGCAAATCAATGCAGCAGGCAATATTCAGTGTTTCTTTCCAGTGCTTATCCCATTTGTGGTCCACTAGAGTTAACATCTTATCTTCTTCAAAATAATTTATCCTTCCTGAAGACTAACCCTATGTAGTCTTTGTACTCATACTGAAACACCTGTCTGTGCGCTAGGAGGTACCAACATCCCACTGGCTGTGAAACAGGTTCTCAAGGGATGCTGCAGGTGCTTATTGCTGGTAGTTATTTACAACCAGAGTAGAGAAAACCCATAGTTATTCTCATAGGCTGGAGAAGAGTCTTACCCTGGGGCAGGATGGTTTAGGAATAACTACAAAAGATCCTAAGCAACTGAGTTTATGTGACTTGAAAAAGTAAACCCCTCTCTAATGTAATGAAAACTCCTCATGTGCAGCAACAGCAAAGTAAAATGGGCTTCCTTAAGCTATTATGAATGTGTATTGTCTTATTTACACTCTTACCAGCCAGAATGAACATAACTACAGCTGCAGGAGGGTAAATCCTTGCCATATGCCATCCTGGTGATTTGCTCTCTGATCCTACCCTAACCCTAGGGATAGAATGCACCAGCAGATGCCCAAATTCTCTCTGGCCCCCAAGAGGCAGATTGAACACACTATCTGTACATACACAGACTATACTGGTTCCATGTCAACATATGTTGCTGAAATTATGATGCTTTGCTGGCATCACCATTTCAGATTCAATTAATACCCACAGGGGAATCCCTAAGTGGTGTGGTTGGCATCACCGGGAGACATGATGGTGCTCCTCACTGTGTTTCTCAAGGATAAATGCCCATCTGAAAAACTGTGCAGTGAAAGAATAACCTAAATGTATAGACTGAGAGCTTAAGATGAGTACTGATTTACTAAATGTGCAACAACCACGGGTTTTAACTGTGGGTTTATTCAAAACAGTGAGCATAATCCTAAGAACAGAGTATTTAGTTATTTAAACACAGCTGTGAGAAGGCTGAAATCCTGCGGCTTTGGTTCCAAGAGAAGGAAGCTAATTTTGTCTTTCTTGACTTTGGTATGAGTAGTTTTGGGATCCCTGTGATTTGCTTCAGTTTGTAGGCTAAGCAGAAATTCAGAAAAAATAGTTTGTCTGACTTCAGAATAAAAACATCCTCACACTTGTAGGGCCTACTATGTTTTACATCTCAATATAAAGCTCTGAGCTGCCCAGAGAAAGGCAACATTCTCACCTAAAATGAAATCCTATTCTTTCTTCAAAGTTTTACTTTGAATTGTTGCTGTTTATCCTCCCTTCTCCTTTGCTTCTGAGCTATGCACACATGCAAATGGGGTTTCTCCATTCTTTAATATTGAATAAATTACACAAGACTTCACAGAGGTTCCTCATAAACAATCTCACATTAGACATCCACTCTGCAAACATGGCTGTGGGCTACAGTATGGATGTTTTTGTATGTAGCATCCATATTTTGGCTCCCAACCTAGGGCACATTTCTTCATATGCTGATGTATCTTCCATCAGAGCAAAGTATTTTGGGGAAAAGAAATGTTCTGGTGAAAATAATTACACACAGACTGGTTTGTTATTGCTACTGAAGGACTTACTTTAAAAGGCTCCAAAGCACAAAACGAAGGGCCCAACCTCTCCTTCAGCTTAGGCAATACCTGGGGTATAGCAAATCCTGGTAAGTCTCCAAATAATTGGGTGTAAGTGGGTAGTAATAAGAGAAAGACAAATAGCAAAATGCAAACAAGATAGTCAAGCAGTGAGGTCTCTTCTGTCATGCCTGCAGTGCGAGGACTAGTGGGAATAAGCTGAGACAGGGGAGATTCAGAGTAGATATTAGAAAAACATTTTCACTGTTAGGGTGCTCAGGCACTGGAATAGGTTGCCCATGGAGGTGGTGGAGTCACCATCCCTGGAAGTGGACCTGGCACTGGAAGATATGCTTTAGGGTTTCAGGGGTTACAGTGGAATGCCAGATTAATGGTTGGACTTGATGATCTTAGAGGTCTTTTCCAACCTTGATGATTCTATGATTTTATTTCAAACCAAAAGAGACAGTTTCTGAACAAGGATGACCCTCATCTTGCCCAGAAAGATGCAGCTGGAAGATTTTGGTCTTCAAGGTCTTCAAGTGGCAAGAGACGTGAGGACAGCACCTCAGCATGGTTGCAGACCCTGACATTCACTTCCAGAAGGACTGAGTGTGTTTGTACCAGTTTTTCTGCTCTTGATACCACTGTAGCATGAATGAGATATTTTTCAAGAGACTACTTGTATTCCCAAGGTTTATAAATGGTATGCACTGTGGGAAATGAAACAAATACAAGCAAGGGATGGAGAGGACTTCCTCTTGCACTCACAGAAACAAAGCCAGCCCTGGGGATTCCAGCTGGCATGATAAACCATCACATGTGTTTATATCCAAAAAGCTCTTTCCAACCTCACTAATCTTAGTCTCTTTGAGCCATACAGTGCTCAACGAGTGTTTCAGCCTCAGCTTTCCATAAATGCACTGGCTTGAACTGGATCTAGAATCCCTAAAAATGTGTGTTTAAAAGGAGAACTGGACTTCAAAATGAGCTGGGTTAGCACTCGGGGGATAGAGGATGCACACCTATTTCATCAACTTGCCCAAATAATTAGCAGCTTAGGTCCTGCACAGGAAGGTATGTAACCTCCAACAGTATGGGGTTTGCAGGCTGAAGCATTCCCGTGTGCTGCTCTGTGCAACTTTTTGCTAAGGGCTCCAACAGTATCTTTATTTCTATCCTCTCTTCCTCTACTCATATCTCTTCTGCCACAGCTAGTGTAGGCATCTCCCACGAAGAGGCAAAGTTAATACCCCTCAGTCCAGCCACATTTAATAATTCATCAGCTCTGTACAGGGTGATCAGAGTGCACCTAGAAGCTTTTATTAATTTAGCTTTCCCACACTATTGTTGCTTCCCTGCTTCTCCTATCTAATTAGAAACTCATTTCCTGAGGGATACACGTCTCCCAGAGGGGAAACAATAAGAAACATTCAGTAATCACTAGCCTGTGCTATAAGTTTATTTTAAGGCTATAATTTCTGGGAGTTCCAAGGGATTTGGGGGATATTTATTGTTACAGCAGAGCAAGTCAAAGTACTGGCACTAGGACAGAAAGCCTTTCATCTCTGGGTCACTGATTCAAATCCAGAACAGGTAAACAGCAACTGTAAGTTCCCTTCAATGAGTCCTCAGGGGTGAATATGACATCAGTTTAGTGGCCTTCATTTACTGCTTAGCAGGCAGATGCCAGGCTCCTGAGTCCACTGCCTCTGGATAACTCCACCAGAGTCCCAGGAGGGCCAGTCACCACACAGGCCAGCAGGAAAGGTGTTGGGAAAATTATTTATTTTCATAAAACCAGATGTACACATGCACTTCTGCAAGAGGGGCTTAATGATTAATCAGCTGAAGTAGCAACACACCCAAGTTCCACCTCTTTCCTCCTCCATATTTATCCTCTGACTCTCAACAGAATGGTGTTCTGATATTGCCAAGCAAATTTTCACTTGATCAGTTATCAGCCCCCAATCTGAGCACCCTTCATGCAGCCAAAGGAAAACCAATGCTCTTACTAGGTATAAAATCTTCATTGGCCTCACTAGTTGCAGGTGGATCTGCCCTGAGCATGGGTCTTGTGCCAGATCAAAAGGTGTGGATCTGAGACCTGGTAAGGCTTATATCGAAATCCCCGATTAGCCAACAAGCCTGTCAGTCATTCAGGGTGACAGACCCCATGAGCTGCTCACTGCAGAGTCTGTGTATCTCTTCGAAGGCTAGAGACACCATACATCTTTCTCACACTCAGCTCCTGCGCTCCCGGGCTTTCGACACTTTCCATTGCAGATTTGCACCTTGGACCTTGTCTCTTGCAATAGTTACTTCCGAGTTGTCCAAGATGTTTTCATGCAGACACAGCACAAGAAAGCAGTGGTGTATGGCCAGCCAACATGATATCTGAGACTGCAGCAGGGCTGGCCCAGCTCCAGCATGTACGTCAGGGAGGGCTGGAGCCTGGGAGGCAGTTTCCAGCCTTAGTTATGTGAGCCTGACTCCTGTATATCTCTACCAAGTGCAACGGCAGCACTGCACATGTAGTTAACACACAGTCAGGACCAGGATCTTGCTCTGCAGTTGCAAACAACATTACTGTAAAATTTGACTCGAGGACAAGTGGTTATGTGGGTTCTACCAGCTGGCAGGCTGAGCACACACACACCTGCCTTTTGGGGAACACATATGAATTGAAGGCTTCTTCTCAGAACCCGGTGACAGCTCCTGGTTTGGCCAGGCTCAGCTTGGTTTCTTGGGAATGTCTGAGGCTAGTGCTGAGCTTTGAAGCATTCGAACGTGAAAGATCCAAGTCTTATGAACCAGAAAAACATAAGGTGCACTTGGTCTTGACACCTGGTGCACAATTTGCGTATTTCCTAAACAAGCCCTCCCTAAGCCACCCAAGAAGTCAGCAGGAGATCTGTAAATGTGGACGATTTGACAGTTTTATTTTTGATGAGCAGAGCCAAATTACACAATTTTTCTCACTCTTGTTTAATTGACTGAGACATTTGAAATTAGACCTAATTACTTTTCTCACTCTATTAATGCCCAGTGAGAGATGATTTCTGTTTTGTGAGAAGAATTGGAGATTTTGCTGAATTATTCAACTACCACTTCACTATGAAGGATCTTAGGAAGTAATATCAACAACTTCTTTAGCTAGTTTATGCTAAAATGCCTTATGCACACAACCTGCTTTTCACCCAGGTCAATTGGCTGTCGTTAAGCCTTCTTGGATCACATGTTACTTTACTTTGTGGAGAGCTTGTTCTTACTGGGCTGCTGTGAATGGATTCCCACTGCTCTCACTGCTGGAAAGTGCTTGACTCTTACTCCACACTGCTTGGCTTGGCACTGGCTTTTGCACTTGGGTGTTCGTCTTTGCCCCAGGTTATTCTGGCAGGACCTCTTCTCCCTATATAAATTCTTGTGGCCAAGGAGAACTTCACCATGTTGAGCTCAGCTAGCACTGAGGTCATGTAAGCTTTCCAGCTGCCCTCTCCCTCTATGCTGCATGTGCATCCTGTCAGAGCACTGCCTTTGCTTGCCCTGCTCCTGCTCTATAGAGAGGATTTATTGTACAAGAGATTTGAAAAGCTTCTTAATATCCCAAAACAAACCTCAGAGTACAAGGAAAAGATGCGAACAGCATTCACAAGGTGAAGAAATACAGTCACTCCATCATACTTGGCCTTAAGATTAGGGTTGGGGACAGAACTCTCCTCAGCATCTTCTACAACTTGGCTGACACATCACTAGGTGAAACTGGAAGGACAAGAGATGGAAAACCACAACACTTCCAAGAAATGGCTTTCAGGACAGCACTTTCTGGAGCATATTCAGGGAATCAAAAAAGTAATTTTGCAAATGTACAATTAAGACAATTCAGATACAAAACACAGCAGTGAAGGCGTTGCTGCTAGGCAGACTATTTTCTGCTGCTCTAGTCTCCTGGAAAATACAGAGAACACTCTTTGATAAGCTCAAGAGTTTTAATTAAAATATTTGAGAATATTCCCAACATACACTTCCAGTGGAAATAGAAAATAAGCATTCTGATCATGGCTTTAATGTACAATTAAACCACATGGCTACAATCACCGTGTTCCATGGTCAGATCCACAAAAAAACCTTATCTATATGCTCTTTTAACTTTTTTTCTAGATTTGGTGCATTTTCTCTTTTTATCAAGTCTAATACATTAATTCTATGCAACTCACACAGAAAAATTATCACCAAAGTTCTGTCTAACACTTCTAAAAGTTGACATCCTCCCAGGGTATGCAGAAATACACTTTTTTGTTTGTTTGTTTCAGCACATTTTGAAGCAGAAGCACAATGCACTCCTGACCTTCCTGTCACCACGTGGGGCATTTTTTTTCACCTGTCCAAGATATGTCTGCTTCAAGTCACATTCCAGCATCACCTCTGGTACTACATAGCCTTCTCCATGAAACTGTTATCTCAAAAGGAAATGGATGGGAAACAGCCATGATTAGCACAGGGTACTGCTTCTTATCTCTCTGCCTTCCAGAAATACATGAGTCCAGCATCCTCCTCTCAGCTTTCCATGTAAGGATAGAAAAAAATGAAAATCTAATCATGCTCCAGAATGACTAGAAAAGTCACAACTCTGTCTATGTCCATGACCTGAGCACAGCCATTCCCTGGGTTGTTTTGGTCAGAAGACACGTGATCTGCAACCATGGCCCTTTTCAGACTGTTACCCCATGAACATTGATTCATCTTTGCATCATAGGGATAAAAAAAAAATGGCCATAGGCTGCAGGACACTCCCATGCAATAGCTTCTTCTAGCTTCTCTGAAAAATCCCAGTGAGGGGAAACTGCCAACAACTTCATGTGCTCTTGGGCTTTAAGGTCTTGGCACAGCCACAGTCCACACTGTGACTTCCTCATGCAACGCAGGAACAATTGGTATTGGCAGACTGATAAGTGGCTAAGATGTGTGATGAGACTAAGGGGCAAAGACACTCCCATGCAATAGCTTCTTCTAGCTTCTCTGAAAAATCCCAGTGAGGGGAAACTGCCAACAACTTCATGTGCTCTTGGGCTTTAAGGTCTTGGCACAGCCACAGTCCACACTGTGACTTCCTCATGCAACGCAGGAACAATTGGTATTGGCAGACTGATAAGTGGCTAAGATGTGTGATGAGACTAAGGGGCAAAAGCCATCATCAAAGAGATGCCAAGCAGGTTTGTATGCTTCTGACCTGTAAGAGACCTCGAACCTGGCCAACACCTCCATGATTTCCTAAATACATACTACATCTCCCGTGCTTCAGCGAAGTCTCATCTCCAGGGCTGGAAGAATGAAAAAAGTCTGAGTGGTTTCCTGACCTCCCCATTTACAGTGACAAAACCATCACTGTGTTGATTGCAGCCCATCCCCATGAGTCATAGCCAGAGCAGCCAGAAACAGCCCTCCGCTCCAAAATACAGTGCCCTGATAAATCATCTGGAAAAAATAACTGCCTCATTTATTTCTCCTCAGCCTGCCCCTCCTTTAGCCACTGTGCAGAGCCACAGCAGAACAACCTGTAGGAAATATCAGCCCTTAACCCCTTCACCAGGGCAGCATACAGGGTGTGCCACTGTGTTCCTGAAACTGGCAGTTGTGATTCCACTGTTCATGAAGATTCCTGGTAGCACTAACTGATGAGCACTAGCAGAAGATACATCACAAGGGCTTGCTTAGCCTCTCTTAGCCCCAGTGTCTTTATGTGTTACAGGAAACATCTCAGGAGCTGTTATTAAGACCATCATGGAGCACAGAGGTGTGGGATGGGACTTTGAGCCATGTGCTGTTTGCTCAGGGCTGTCCCTTAGCACACAGCCTGATTTGTGTGTGCACTCTGAGGAACAGGGTGCCAAAGCCAGGTGAATTCCCCATCATTTTGAATCTTTGCCTGAAGTAAGGACATGCTCATGACAGAAACAGCCATCGCTTGTGCTGGGGAGAGGTCAGAGTAGCTGGATATTAGATTCTGGTTTGGCCTTGAAAATCTGTAAAATAAATACCTGCATATCATTTCAGCCTAGCTACTGCACTGCTAGCAGCATCCCAACCAGTGAGCACCAGGACACAGGACTGGGAGGACCTCCTATGTTGCTGACACTTGCAATCCTAAGCAAAACCAGCATGAAAATCCTTCTATAAATCAACCACACTCCATCTTCTACTGACACCTGTTTTCTTCCCTCCTGCTTAGGAGGCAGTTCATTACCCCAGTAGCTAACAACCTTCCTGATTTCTAACCTAGATTTATTCACAGCCACTTCATGCCCATTTGTTCTTGTGCCAACATTGTCCTTAGGCTGAAATAACTCTTTTCTCTCCTTAGTATATTTATAGACAGTCGTCACATCCTCCCTTGAGCTTTTGTTTTGCTAAACTAAACAAGCCAAATCCAGACATCCCATCCCATGTGACAGGTTCTCTGCAGTCCTGCTCCTATTGGTTTTGCCTTGGCTCAGGTCACCTACCCAGTTCCAGGAGGTCCGACCTACACCAGATGTCCCACCTCGATGTCAAGATCATTGCAGGTCCTATATATAGTGCCTGGGTGGGGGAGAAACATGAAAATGATGCAGCAGCTGAGTTTTGACCCACGTGCACATGGTAGTAGCTCCCAAGTGCTACCACCACACACAGTTCATACAACAGCTGTGATGGGGCAGTGTCATGGTTTAACCCCAGCCAGCAACCAAGAACCACGCAGTCCCCCACCAACAGGATGGGGGAGAGAATCAGAAGGGTAAAAGCTAGAAAAACTCATGGATTGAGATAAAGACAGTTTAACAGAGAAAGAAAAAGCTGCACAAACAAGCAGAGCAAAATAAAGAATTAATTCACTGCTTCCCATGGGCAGGAGGTGTTCAGCCATCTCCAGAAGAGCAGGGCCAGACGGTTCCTTGAGAAGACAAACACCATCACTCCAGATGTCCCCCCTTCCTCCTTCCTTCTCCCACCTTATATACTGAGCATGATGTCCTATAGTATGGAATATCCCTTTGGTCACCTTGGGTCACCTGTCCTGGCTGTGTCTCCTCCCAAGGACCCCTGACTTCCTTGCCAGTGTGGCAGTATGGAATGCAGTAAAGGCCTTGGCTGTGTGTAAGTTCTGCTCAGCAACAATAAAACATCTCTACATTATCAACCCTGTGCTGTGCACAAATCCAAATCAGAGCCCCATACTAGCAACTAGAAGAAAGTTAAGTACTTCAGGCCAAACCAGCACAGGCAGAGACATCATGTGTGGGTAGCACAGTTTACAGAGAGTATGTGAAGCAATAAGCCCAAGCAATGATGCATGGTGAATACCAGTTGAGCTCTTCATACCAGAGCAATTTCTTCACCACTTAGGAGAATTTCCTCATGCATGTCCTGGGATTTGTTACTGTCATGAGCCCATCCTATAAAGAGAATTTGTACAATGACTAAAGCACAATACAGAACAGCAGCACAGTGGCTTTTGATAAATAAGGAGCAGCTCACAAAGGAAGAAATCATTTGTGGGTATTGGGAAAATGTGGACACATCTGGACACAACCAGAGAGAGGATGGAGAGCTGGGAATGGGTGGGGAGAGAAGCAGCAATGCCACTGTGTGATCTGAATCGAGACTGCCCCATGGCATTAAGTCCTTTGAACTTTCCCCTGGCAAGCCTCTCCCTGCACAGAAGCATACAAGTTTCACACGGAGCCTTAATAAATTACAGCTCTGAATTAATCTCCTGGTGATTAGGCACCTAATCCAAGTGCTTGCTTTCTGCATTTTATTTTCCTTTGGACATGTATTTTTCCCTGCACTTGATCATTTTAAAGGTGATATTTCAAGTAAGTGTAGTCCTGATCATTCTTCTAGCAGCATTGCACCACTGAGATGTACATCACTGCCCACAAGCTGCCCAGAAACAGAGAGGTTGTTATAATCACCCTGTCACCATGAAGAATCATCCTTTTAGTCAGCTCCCAGAGGCAAGGGACAGAAGGATGATGCTGAGCTTTCCTGTTTCTCTGAATTTATTTTGATTTTGCTGATGGATGGGTGTTTGGGCAGCTGATCCACCTGGGCTGGGATTTTCCTATTCGTCCTGCCTGGGGAAGGTTATCACAACTACTCAGAAAACTTAGGACTAGTAACTCAATTAAGGCAATGGAAAATTACTCCAAAGTGACCTGATGTCCCAAGATATTGTGTTTCATTGTTTATTTGTTTATTTCCTAGGAGGAAAACCTAGCAGTAATTTCTGCTATGCAAATTGCTAAATGTTTTAAAAATTCTTGGCCTGTGCAGGACTTTTCCTACTTAGTGATGACCAACAGTGACCTAACACAGATTTGACTGGACTAAATTGCAGGGCCCCAGTGTACTAGATACAGCCCAGAACTTAATAAACACATGGCAAAGAAAATAGAAATAATGAATTTTAAGAAGACCACGCAAGTCCCACCTTTTGAAGCAAGATACCTGAGGGAAGAGCGCTGCTCTGAGCACCTCTTAGTATTATACTATGTCCAGTGGTGGCCTGAAGGCGAGGAGCACTTGGCCAACAAAGAATTGCCATTGCCACAATCCACCACCTGCTTGTCAGCGGTTCCAGACACACCACTGTGAGAGCAGGAGGAGTGAAGAAGGCAGGAACTGAGGACAAATTTTTGAGGTTTCAGCACTTTCAGCAACCTGTTTTTCATATTTCTCTGTTCCTGTTTTTTTCTGCCCAAATTGTTCTCCAATCCCATTTAGCATTAGGATGTCAGTGCACCCCAGGTGCACTCATAAAACTGCCATGAGAGAAGGTCAGCTATAAAAGTCCTCCAAGTACAACAATTCTGAACAAAATCAATAAAGGCAGTTGGTGAAACATGTCCTGTGTTTTAAAGTTCCAAAATTTTGAGCTGTCATTGAAATACCAATAAATAAATGTTCTGAGCCACCTGTCATATGTTCCATTAATGTCTGAATTATGATATCTCTTCCTGGAGAGAGAGCACAGAAAGTTGAAAGTGAACACGAGAACTGAAATACAAAGACATAGAAACGTTGTGTCTCACACAAGGAATATTTCAGCTATTTAATCAGAATTTTTTATAAGGCATTTGAATGACAGTGGTAAAATTCCAGACTAACCATTTACAATTAGCCAGCTCCTTAGATTCCCTCGTGACTCTTACAAAAGACTTGACTACACTTTCAGCACAACTGATAATTTAGCTTCAGTCCAGCACTGAAACTGTCTTGTCCTGTCCAGTTCATTTGGTTGTTCAAGTATTCTATCTTTGGGTTAGTTCAGTATTTTATTAATAAAAAGCTTAGCTTCCGTGATGTTTTCTTGGTTTTAGGTTAGTTTATTTAACAGCTTTAATAAAATACATAAAAATGAAATTGATACTGAACCCATCTCTCTGGAACAACACTGCTCCAAAACCTTGGAGGGCCCAGAGCGGATGCCAGTCGGTCAGTTAAAAGGCAATTTCTCCCACAATAAATCTGTGCTCTCACACTGGGAAGCTGTTAACAGTGAGAATGGGGAATTCTGCTTGAACAGGGTCTGGCAGCAGAGGACCACACATGGTGCAAGACAGAACTGGGCCATAAATTGTCACTTCATTGTGTTACTATTTAAATAGCCTTAGGGAGGCTGCTACCCTTCCACCATGCATTTTGTTGTCTTCCACCTCTAACCCATCCCTCCTCGGCCCCAGTCCTCCCCAGCCTGCCAGATGGAGAGGTAATCCATACCTGAACATCACCATCCTTTCTATGGAGACTCCAATTCTTATCATTCCTGGCATGTCCTGTGAATGGCAACAATATGAAATTATAATTTTGTGCTTTTTAGGCATGTCTTTAGTGTGGACCTTCACTGCACAACAGGCACATAGACTCAGGTGCAGTGATGAGGCCACTGGAAGGAGCATTTTGGAGTAGGCTGGAGTTGGTGTTCAGAGAGACCACATGAAATAGTAAATAAAAGTTGGTCTTTGACCATTCAAAATTTGAGTGAAGAGTTGCTAAGATCCATCAGGGGATTTATTATTAACTTACAAGATCTTAGGATCTCATGGACTCAGGATAATACTCCTTCCCCACACAGTCTGTCATCAGACTCAAGGCAACACTGCACTATTTGTATCTTCTGCTTCTACTACAGGGAAAAAATGAAGAAGAAAGGCAAATGTTCTTCCTAAATAATTGTCATTTGGCCTAATTTTCCAGAATTCTTTGGCACAAACTTTTTTAGAAAAGAGGAAATGGAAAGTTTGTTTTAAAGTATTTGGGTACTTATGTCTTACTTTGTCATCACAAATGACTATGTGCCAGAAGGCAGGGACTGGAGGCAAGGGGCACAGTGGGGATCCTGGATTTATGATTGCCCTATTTGGAGAGTGGGTAAGAGTGTAGTTTGCAAACTGCAGCCCTATCAGCCTATACATGTATTTCAGATAACATATTCTGCAATGAAGACCCACATACCAATGCTCCTGGAGATGCCACTAGCATTTAGTTTCTGTTTTGGACTGAACTTTTTATTTCCCAGTTTGTGTCCACATGTAACATATTTCCTTTTCCCAGATAGTTCCAGGAATATAGACTTTGTCAGTTAAATAAGAATTAGTTAAAAATCAAAGCCACTCAGGTCTTCCACTTGTGGCAAATCATTTAAAACAAGGATTCTCACACATCACATTAGCAGCTGATAGATGGATCCACCAGGAAGGCAAAGTGAAATGACATGTCTCCCAAGAAGCTAAGTCCTTCCTCTCAAGGACTCTCTGCTAGCACCAGGAAGAGCAAATGGACCCTTAGCAATGAATGCCAAAGACCTTAACAGTCTGTGGTAGGATGAGAGAGAGGACTTCCATTGCCTTCACCTGTGTAATTGCACTCTGTGATATCCATGTGCTGAAGACCTCAGTGACCTCTTCCCTCCTGGCAGGCACCTGCACAACTTCTCACCAGCACAAACTCTCAGATGTTATTTCTGACAGCCTCCAAGAAGGTCACAAAGAATTATCAAGAAACAGACACTCAGAAATGGTAAAAATAGAAGAGAACAGTGCCCAGCATTTGATTAAAACCATCCTTAGCTAAAGTAAGCAAAGATACTGACTGCAGGATGTAGATTCTCATCTGGCCAGGAGTTCTCTCTGCTCTTGAAGCTGGACAGGCAGCAGTAGAGAGGACAGGGTGAATTGCCCCTAATCCCCAGAGCAGAATTGATATTTATGGTAATTCTAAAAATTATGACACAAGGAAATCAACAAGCTGGAAAGTCATGCTGCCTGCAGCTCCATAGGAAACTGTGGGGCGGAAAAGCAAAGTGTGCTAAATGTGAGAGGAAAAATCTGCTAGGGATGCTTTTTCTTTTTGTTTTTCCTTACTTTATTAAAACTCAAGTTTCTTAGGATGTTTTACAACCAATGAAGCACAAAATAAAATAGACCATGGCTGGAGAAGGCAGATGCAGATCAAGTGGAGTTGAAATTAATGAATGGTGGGACTGTCTGCAGATTCTTAGTTCGACCACATCTTGCCCAACCTGCCCCCAAATTAGCACAGATATCAGGGTTCTCATTCCCTTTACCTGGCCAAACTTTCACCCTGGCCTTGCTCATTGCAATAAATGTAACTAAGAGGAGCATTAGGATTACATTTCTCTCTGTATCTTCTCAACCAATTTTTGCATAACATAAAGGTTATTTAAAAAAAATAAGTCACTTTTGAATTAGAATATTGAATGATTTCTTAATAGTAGACGTATTTTTAAATTTTAATTACAAAATATTTTAGGGCACCCCCAATGTGAAATTTTAACATGAATTTAAAACCTAACTCAGCTAGAACTCTGGGTACTCAGACCCAGGACTTTGAAACAACCTGTCATGAATAGGAACTAGGATGTTCCAGTTCATGAGCAGTATTATCTGACAGAGCTTGGGGTCAGAGTACCTGCTGGGTCCCTTTTGGAGCCACTCCTGGGAATCTCAATTGGCTCTATTTCCCAGCATCTGTGGACAACCTCACTTTGGCTAGAGGATCCCTCAGTTGTAGCAATCACATGCTTATACAGCATCTTCCACCCTAAGGCATCCTGAAACAATGGCATCCCAGTTTCTTCACCCCCCAGCACAATTCCA
Organism: Acanthisitta chloris; assembly: GCF_000695815.1. Taxonomy (NCBI): domain Eukaryota; kingdom Metazoa; phylum Chordata; class Aves; order Passeriformes; family Acanthisittidae; genus Acanthisitta; species Acanthisitta chloris. The sequence continues at coordinate 61,840 of NW_008682036.1, forward strand.
GCCTTTCACTTTCGGAAGCCATTGGTTTAACAGCCTCCAACATAATGCAAACCTTCAGAAGAGGAATTTCAGAAGACAGAGACCACCTGAAACCTTACAGAAACTCTTCCTTTCCTTTGCAAATACAGAGCAGAGACAAAATATTAGGGCAGTAGTTTGGTTTCCTGCTCCAGGGAAAGTTGTCAGAGAAAAACCATCCCTATTCATAACCCTGTATAACCCAGCTAAAATCAAATGTCAAACCCCCATAAGCATCTGTCCCTCAGCCAGAGGTTGTTTTCCTTCACGGATGAATCAAACATACTGAGTAAATCACATGAATCACCAACGGAAACATCACCCTCACAGCTTCATCACACTTATGAATAAGGAGCTTGTTTTGCAGGTCCCTAGAGAAGAAATCAAGCACTTGGAGCTCAGGGAGGGGCCCAGGACTTTCACACAAGTTTTTTGTTTTAATAGGTCACAAACAATAAGGTGTCCCCCTTCTCCCATCAGAGAAGTTACAGGCAATTGCTTTACAAACCATCTCTCAATTTAGCAGTACTTTTATTAAGAAGAAAATGCTTGTGCTGATGACATAGCCAATAACCCAGTTATAAATCATATAAATCGGTTGCAATGGTTACAAATGAGCAATGTGATTTATGAGTGGGGCCACTGACTTCTACACCTGACATAAAACTTTGTAGGCAATCAGCCACATGTTTCATTTTAGTTTTATATTTGACATATAAATCAGGCAGCGAAAGGGACTCTCCCTCCACCCCCACTCCTCCCCTTTCAACAGACGAAGCAAATATTTTACAAGCAACATGTAAGTCACTGTAGCAAGGACACAATATGAGGTATGGAAAATATTATTCTGTGATTTCATTAGTTTCATGTGCAATATGAGGTACAGTGACCTGCCTTGCAGGGCAGGCAGGAAAGCAGGCAGTTAATGGGGGAATAACCATGCAGGTCACTGTGGAAGAAAACATTTTTCCTGCACTACATGGTCCTTTTATTTCCAGGTCTTGCAAATCTGTGAAAGGTTCCTATCTTCCTCTCCTGAGCTGAGTGGAGTTTGGCCCTGCTTTTGAGGTCAACGTGTCAAACCCAACCCCATAAAGGTGATGTGGTCATCAACAGAATGGAGCAGAAAAGAAAACTGAAAAGTCACTAACTGGATTTTTGAAGGTTGCTTTTCAAAAGTCATAATAAAATAACTCTCTGCCCAGTATGTATCACAGGATCCCATCCTTCTTCAGATGCTACAGCAAATGTGCCCAGTAGCTCTGAGCTTCAAATTTCACCCCCAGCTCAGTGCTGAACAATCAACTTTTTTTAAATATAATAATGCACTGGGTACACATTTCAGTCATTTTAGGGAATTCTGGGATAACCAGCCAGTTTCTCCTGAGTTTATGTGTGAAACAGCTCCAAAGACTAGAAAAAAACAGAAAGACTCCTTCATTCATTTGAATCACAAGATGTGTCAGATCTTTGTGCAAAGTGCTGCGTGAAATCAGGTAATTAGATATTCGCCTTAGAAACCCAAGGAAATGCTGCTCCAATGGTCTAAATGCAAATTCAAATGTCTGATTTTCAGTAAGTGTAAAATCAGACCCACAAATACAAGGAATTTGCTAAAGGTAGGATGTACAGAAGTAAGATGAGGTGTAGAATAACATGTGACAACCTAAAGACAAGGTTGTTTTACACAAGTGGTATAAATCTGTAGTACTTTCATCCAATTGCATGAGTTAGTTTATCTTAGATGGATAAAGTCCTGTTGAAGGTTTTTATATGATGTCCTCCGGGGATGTGAATTTTTCCATAACAGAGGTGTTGGCCATTTCTGGAAAGCTCTTGCTATGAGTCAGGCGTGTAGTACTTTTCCATTTTCTCAGAAGAACTCCTTAAATACACTTGAGGCAATGGAAAGCCATCTGGAGGCAGAGGTTGAAGGATTGATTATGACTGCCTTGTTCAGTGGTGCAGAGCTCTGAAGATGAGGTGGTAAATGGACTATCCAACGTTACAGCAAGACTTGTGTCAGAATTAATCCACTATTTCTCTACTTTTAATCTTCAGTGATTTTATGTGATTTTTTTAAAAAATAGAGGCCTCTTGGAAGCTTCAGTTAGGCTCTGATCAGCCATCCGGATTACACCACCACCTAATGTCTAAGTGCAGATGAGGCATTTGCATATCCTCAGGTGATAGCTACGTCTTCAACAACACAAATATCTGCAGTCTTGTCTACTTTAAAAATAATGTATACTCCAGCTTAATCAGACACTATCTGATTTCTCTAGTGTATTTTCCAAGTGGAAAACAGATGATTTGTTTATTAAGATGAGTTTATTGGACCATAGCAGAGGTCTCATTATTTATTCTAAAATAAGTTCCAAAATGTCCTTGTATATTTTTCAGCTGCTCATGAACTTAGATATTCCTCCTCACTGACAGGTAACAGTCTCAATTTCCCCATACACAGAAGGAGCACTGGATACCAGAAAGTTTACAAACCTCTAATTGTCTGTCTTAATTAAATATGTTGAATAAGTGCTGTAAGAATGATAATTAAGATATTCTCTTCATGCAAATTGACATTTAGTTGGGGATGATGGGACTGAAGCAAACACAGCAATCAAATAAATGAAGGTCAGTGTAAGACTGAGCTGCCAGGGCAGAATTTAGGTGTTAAGCCATGTCTGGATCTGACAGCAGAAGAATCCAGAACCCACCAGTATTTGAAGCCCTTGCCATGGCAAGGGATAAATGCATCCAAAGGAGTCCATAGCCCAGTTTTGCTTATTTGGCAGCCATTCATGAGACACCAACCTTTTCAGCCATAAATTGCTCTCACTGTCCTACCCTGTGAGTCTTTCCATATGCATGAGTTTGTCCTTGCATTAGTTCCTTGTAGCAGTGGGACTGTGCTGAAGTTCTTCAGTGGCCCAGATGCATCATATGGCTTGTATTATGTCTTTCCCACTTGTCACAGTATTTATTTAAAAAGCCATGAATGAGTGTTTACGTCTCCACAGGTCTTCCACTGAAACTCCCATTCTTTCTTCTCTCCCTGACTTCAAAACATGGTATATATAATGATCAGGAGGGATCAGGAGTTACTATCAAGAATTTACAAAGAGAAAGTCATGCTTGACCAACCTGATTTCCTTCTACAAAGAGGTGAGCAGCTTGGTGGATGAGGGGAGAGCAGTGAATGTTGTTTATATTGACTAGTAAAGCCTTTGACACTGTGTTCCATAATATCGCCAAAGACAAGATGACAATGCATATGTTGGACCAGTGGACAGTCAAATGGATTAAAAACTGGTTGAATCACCAGACCCAGAGGGTTGTGACCATTGACACAGAGTCAAGTAGGAGGAAAGTCACCAGACGTGTACCCCAGGGCTCAATTCCTGAGGCCAACACTGTCTAACATATTAATTAAAGACCTGTATGATGGGGCAGAGTGCAACTTCAGCATGTTTACAGATTAAACAAAACTGGGAGGAGAGACTGCTACACCAGATGGTCATGTTGACATTCAGAGGGACCTCAATAAGCTAGAGAATCGGACAGAAAGAAATCTCTTGAAGTTTAACAAGGGGAAATCACACATCCTGCACCTAGATAGGAATGACCCCATGTACCAGTACACATTGGGGGATGACTGGCTGTAAAACAGCTTTTCTGAGAAGGACCTTGAGTTTCTGGTAGACAACAAGTTGACCGTGAGCCAACAGTGTGCCCTGGCAAAGGTTAGCAGTATCCCAGACGGCATTAGGCCATGCATAGCCAGCAGGTCAGAGGAGGTGACCTGTCCTCTCTACTCAGCACTGGTGAGGCCATATCTGGAGCACTGTGCCCAGTTCTGGGCTCCCCAGTGCAAGAGTAACACAGACTTACTGGAGCAAGTCCAGTACAGGGTCACAAAGAAAATTACTGGATTGGAGCATCCCTCATATCAGGAGATACTGAGAGAGCTGTGACTGTTCAGCCTGGAGAGGAGAAGGCTTGGGAGGATCTTATCAATGTCTGTAAATACCTGGTGGAAGAGAATGAAGATGAGGGAGTCAGACTCTTCACTGACAGGACAAGAGGGACTGGGCACAAACTAAAACACATTAAAATGTTTACTGTGAGGAAGGTCAAACACTGGACCAGGTTACCTGGTAATGCTCTGGAGATAAATCAAAACCACACTGAACAGCCTTCTGAACAACCATCTCTAAACAAACCTGCTTGAGCAGGGTTGGACTAGGTCTCAAGGTTGGGCTGGATTCCAAGAGCTGCCTCTAGCCTCAATCACTCTGTACAATCATTCTGCAACTCTGTACTAACACAGGGCACAACAGCAGCATTCATCTTCTTTGGAGGCAAAGAATATCCAAAATATGGCATTTCTTATTAACTTATTAATTGTTCATTAGCAAAGTTCTCATTGCCATATTAAAGTATGCATGTTTGTAGATTGTGTTTTCAGTTGCCAGCAGTTTGACACACTATAATACAATAATTATAATAGGAAGTGCAGCAGTGATCAGATCCAAGAAGCATTTTGGCTGCAGACTCCCAAATTTTCAGGAAGTTCCAGTGCAGATCTGCACCTCACACCTGGTTCCTGTCTGTGTAATGGGCAGAACCAGCATTTCTTATCTGAACAGCCACCTGCTATTTGAAGAAAACCCAGGCCCCACAGCTTTGGAGACATTCTTGTTTAAATTCAGACTCAAGGTTTTTTAGCCAAGGTCAAGACTGTCACTGTAAAATATTCTACCTCTCCACTCTATCCTGTACCTCTAAATGTATTTTTAAAAAATGTAAGTTCTAAAGTGTTTTAAAACAAAACATTTTAGTAGAAAAGGGGACATTGAATTAAACCAGAACAAGAAAAGAATAAAAATGGTTTTAAGCAGATTCGATTTTCATTTTTTGGCAAGTTTTTCAAACAGCTTTTGGTGACGCATATTGTTAAAATGGAGCCAACTCAAGTCATTCTAAGATTCTAGGATTCTGTGCTGATCCTATTACCAGAATGTGTGGGTCTATGCAAATAATTTGGACACTTTACATGCTACATAACTTCAATAAAGAGAACCCTGTACTCTTTTCTGCCTTTTACGAAATACTGCTAACCCGTGATGGGAGGATTAGAGAGTAACCTACATGGCCATGCACCTCTTGTATCTTCTTCACCCCTTTTTCCTTGTGTCAGTTTGGATCAGGACAATTTTACTTCAAGAGGGACTTTCAGCAGCACTGGTGATGGAGATGCCATATAGAGGTGCAATGTCCCATTCTTACTTGCAAGCCAAAAATTGTGGGGCATGTCTTGAGTACAAGGTCCTTGTCCTCCAGCAACCCCTGGCACTGGCACAAATCATGCAGCAGGCTGCTGTGTCTGTCTTGGAGGTTGGTTTTCTTTTGTGTTGAAATTTCATGAAGTCTTAATAACTTTTACTCATAACTTTCCAGCCAAAACTTCACTGCAGTTGACCCTGAAAAAATGAATATATAAACAATAGTCTGAGAAGTTATGCAGCTGAGCTGAACTAACTTACTGATTAGGAATATAATGGCTTAATGGGTAAAGCATGTACCCTCTGAGTCTCTTGCTTTGGATTAGTTGTAATGGAGATGAGATAAAGACCAGCTGAATGTGGGAAATAGGCAGACAAGTTCGACCTGGCACGGACTCTCAGGAAAGAAAACCTGACATCTGACAAGATTTGTTATGAGAACCATTAGCACCATGCCCTTATTGACAGGTTTACCACATTCTGAAAGAAACTTATTGGGTAAATACTGTAGTAGAGAAATTATTATGTTTATAAAAAAAACCTCCTCCATCAGAGTTTGACAAGTCCTGAAAACACTGAGTTAAGGTACGTCATGCAATAGGTAGTCAGGCATAAAATCAAACAGAAAACATGACGTTCAGTTCGCAGCTCAGCAATAGCTCCATCCAACCTCTTTCAACAGAAAAATAAGGAAAATACAATATTGAAATGAAAGCATAGTGCCATTGTCTTCTCTTCCTGGCACTCAAAAATTGGCCATGTGTTTTACTGGCTACTGAGAATGCATTTGACAAACCTGACTTGAGTCTTGGGCTTTTATAAACAGACAGTATTCTCTATGGTTATTTGTCCCCAGTCCCCCCAATTTAACAGCCAGGTTCAGCACAGCTCTCCTTTTAGCTGCTGAAGGTGTTGACAGTTGCTTGTTGCTATGTCCTTTTTTTGTTTCTTTCAACTGGGGTATTCTCCTCTGGGGATGAATCCCATCAGTCTGGAAAGTAGCCTTGTGAAACTAGGAATGATGTAAGTTAAAGAACCAGAGAAGCTGTGGATGCTGAATCCCTGAAAGCATTCAAGGCTGGGATGGATGGGGCTCTGAGCAACCTGGTCTAGTGGAAGGTGTCCCTGCCTATGGTAGGGTTTGGAACTAAATGATCTTTAAGGTCCTTTACAACCCAAGCTATTCTATGATTCTGTGACTCTATGATTCTGTGACAGGACGTGTTTGGAGAGGGACAGATATGTATAGAAAAAAAAGCAATGCACTGGGAAAAAGAAAGAGACATTTTACATGCTTCAGGGATAGTCAGGCTCAGCCTCTGAAGTCTAAATTTATGAATCCATTCTGATTTTCTGAAACGATTGAACACGTACTTTAATAATATGGATTCTTGCTTTCAAAGCCTGGCAAGGATAAATCACATATCTGCATTGTCTGCAATATATATGCCACATTTTATTACCTTGGTTCATTACTGACATTTAATTTAATGCTCACCCTTTCATGTAATATATTTCTAGATATGCATCACTTCACAGTTCTGCACCACGGTGCTCAAACTGCCTATGGTATTGATCTATACGATGATTAAACCTCAGCATTCCTTAAGAACCTGGGCTTTCAGAGCACTAGATGGTGCTAGAGAATGCTCTTAGCCAGCTCCGGGGCCATATCCCTATAAATTCTCTCCATGTACCATTTATTTTTGTACGATACAACAGCATAATCTGCATCAAGCATTTATATTCGCAGCAGTGGTTCAGATGGGCTACTGACACTGTCCATCACTCTACCTCATAGGGTGATGAGAAGTTGTTAATTGCTGCCAGAGGCAAGCTGTCAGACCCATGAGTCAGGCTCCCAGGTCATGAGACTGCCTTCAAAAACAAGGGATATAAAGTTTTTTTCTATGTGTACTTTTATTTTCACTCTGGTTCCTAAGCTTTAGGGCTGTTATGATGCTATTTATGTGCTCCCTAGGAAAGCATGGAAGTGCTGGGCACTAAAAGCATCTATGATCAGAGCAAGGCATGGGTCTGAGCAACAAGGTTCAAACCACAGTTCAGACCTGACCTGGGGGTGTTTGAAAGTTTGGTTTTGACACATCCAAAATAAAGAAACCACCCTTGGAAACCACTAGATGAAAAAAAACAATTAGGAAATGGAGTAGAGAGTTGTACAGTTCTGTGTCTGCTAACAACTATAGTATTTTTTTGGCTGGAGCACATGCTGGGAGAGAAGGGTTTGAGGGAAGCCAGAGCAGCCTGCACCCAGCAAGAGGTTTTCTCATGTCATCGAGGGCAGAGGGCTACATCTTTAGCTGGTTCCAGTAGGGTTAGGCTGGGTATGTGTCCTGTGATGTCCAGGAAAGGAAAGGAAGTTCATAGTGTCTTTACCAAGGCAGTGGTGGGCTGCACTGCTTCACCTCAGAGATGAGCCTGGTACCAGCATCAATGGGTCATTTTGTCACCAGAAGCTGTGCTATGTGAGGACAGACTCTCGCAAAGAAACCCACGTGTCAGTCCTTCTCCTTCCAGGTGCCCAAAGGATGTGGGGTGTTTCAGGGAAAATAGGCACACAGATACTGACAGCATAACAGGGATTATACAGGACACTTTTCCTTCCCTGACAGCTCAGCTGTGAGGCTGCACACTGTAGGCTGTACGAGACTCAGGTGCTTATAGGGAGGCCATAAATATTTGCAGGCAGGTGCCAAATCAGCATTTTCATGCCATTGGCACCATAAGAGATGCTGCCCAATTGTGCCTGTCTAGAGCACCAGCACACCACAGGATGACACACAGGCAGCCAACAAGCTACAGAGAGCAACTGCTGCTGGCAGCTGGAACAGCCGCTGGGATACAAGGATGGCCTTGGGGTTAGCCCTGGGGGCACAGTTGGCAGTGAGTACTCCTCCTGCTGCTGCCTGTAGAGCAGCTGCCATCGACAGGACAGCAGCTTCCCCGGGTGCTGACACTGCACAGATTTGGTCTCATCCGGCCCATGCAGCATGGGCTGGAGCCTTCGCCAGCTGCAGCTCCCCCATTCCACCAGGCTGCAGGCTCAGCCCAGGGACCCATTGAAACCACAACTCCCAAATATATGGGCAGGTCAGATCAGGCATGGTGTGGCCAATCATTTGATGTGCATATCTCTCGTGGTGGTTCTTTCTAGATATGGTGTAGGTACCACACGTTCATGCAACAGCCAGCAGCATGGATGGAAAAGCCAGGGTGGAGCCATTGACCATGTCATGCTTCATCCAACCAGGAGTACCAAGAAAGAGCAGTGCAGCATAAAAACATGGCTAGTAAAACATGGAAATCCAGATGAGTGTTATGGGCCCCACACTTACGTGCCTCTGACTGAAAGCAATTGCTTCTTGTGGCTTATTTAACCTTGGGTTTGTTGAATACATGCTCCCATTCTGCTCCTGCTTGATGATGGCATTGAAACCAGATGGAAACCGTTTGAAGAATTTAGATATGACATCATGGAATTACAACATCATTACTAAAACAACCAATCAGATAATAGCTTAGGAATGACATTTCCAGGGAACTGAACTTGTGTTTGCAACACCATTAAGGTATTTATGGGACACAGTCAGATCACATTAGGCCTGTAGCCTAGTACTTTCTGAAACATCAGTGGAAATGTTCTTATCATTTTTATTCTAGTTGAAATCAAATCAATTGTTTATATGAGTTTAAAGGTAGCCCCGAAGCATTCACAGAGAATGAAACTGCAAACCAAAGGGCAAACCCCACTGCTGGGCTGGTTCTCCCAGTTAAATAATGCACTTAAATTCTCTGCACTACCCAAGAAACTCTCCATGGTGCCTCATCCCTGTCTCATGTTATATCACCCAGAGCCTTCTAACATCACACATGGAGGGAAATTTGCTTTTAATTGATTGTTAACCTACCAGCATCCCTCTGTGTGCCTTTTATTTACATTAGCAGTCTGAAAGAGCAAAGTATTCCCCTTCACGTTTCACTCTGCTGGAGAAATGGGTTTGCTGTCATCACTCCTCATAAGCACAGCCTGAGACCTGCTTTCCTAGATCTCTCCCTTCCACCATTTGTCTTTACTACCTCATAGCTGTCAGTTTTTCTTCTAGCTGCTACTATGAAATGAGCACAGGGTCATTCTGGCCAAAAATCACTCAAGAATCCAGAAAGGGAGGAGGAGGGGAGCAATCATTGATCTTCAAAGGGAAAACTTTGCTGGGAAAGTATCCTTGATTGAGGGTTGCAACTCTCAGCCTGCAGATTGAAAATCACCTTTAATCTTACCCAATAACAAGTTCAAGGAATTATAAGTGAACATTCATTCTGGCATCACCAAAGTTCTCAAATCCTCCTGCCATAAAGAATCCTCTTCTCCACTGAAATAATTTGGTATATGGAGGAGCCCTAAAGCATCTCTCAGTTCTCTTATTGCAACAGCTGTATTAAGCAAGGATTGTCAGTGCTCTATGACTCCCTTATCCAACAAAATTTTCATTAGGAGAGTGATTTCACCCATGCTACCTCAGTTTCCCTACCTGTAAAATGGATATAGTGGAAATTGCTGGTTTGACAGTGGAAGATGTGTCCCTAGGGAGAAACTGAGTTTTATATCAGCTGGTTGATTTTCTTTCCCCAGCTAAGTGGGTACTCAAACATAGAGAGAGTCAGGTGAAAAACATTCCAAAGAACCTGGGAGAAGCAAATAGCCCAAATTACTACAGAGAGGGCCCTCGTTGGACTGCCCCATGAAAAACCAACATGTCACATTCAGGGTCTTTCTCTTCAAGTGATAAATGCTTTAATAGACAGTCTGATAAATACATTTATTTTCTCCAGAGACAGAAACTTCGTGCAGAAAAGCCCACTATATTTTAAGATCGCTGCAACTTCCACTTGGGTCAGAAAGCCTAAACATTTCTTTCCAGGCTTTTGGCTTCCCAGAAGGTGGATTTTTTTCTAATGTCCAGTGAAAATTCAAACAGGTGCGTCAAATATTGCAGGGATTTCGGGATGAAAGAAGCAGTCTGTCAAGACAAGAAAGTGAAGGCACCTTCCTCTACCCTGATCCAGCTTCTTGGCATCCTCTTGGGTAATTCACCCCCGTTTTAGGGATGCAGGCAGAATCCTAGGAAGATCTGAAGATGGAAGGAGGCTGAATTCTGACTTTTGCATGAAGTCCTAGGTAAGAACAGCCCATCAGGTGGGTGCTGGTTCACCTCACAGCTAGACATAATCAATAAAACACCCACCCTGTGGTCTAAGCAGGAGCCAGCAGGCACTGGTGGTGGTCCAGACCATCACCCAGTTGGGTGCTCCTGGGTGCTGTCACCCATCTACCTGCCAGCTGGTGAGGATGCTGGCAGTGCTGTCTGGGGATGACTCCGTGCCCTTTCAGAGGAGTGCCCTGCTGCCATACACCATCCCAGTTGGCCAAGCAGCAACCCTAACCTGGCTCTGTACGTCAGGGCGGCCAGTGTGGAGCCAGGCTGTCCCCTCACTCCCCTCCCACCTCCCCCTCGCTGGCCGCCAGGACTTTGTGTCCTAAAAGCTCATTCTTTCCATAGCGTAAAAAATAAACCAGCATGTGCTGCTCTCCAACGCCGCCCGTCTCCACAACGGGACCCGGGTGGGTTGTTGTTGTCGTTTGACTCTGTCTCTCCTTAAATAACAGAATTACAGCAGGTCTAATCCTGCAAAGTGCTGAGTAACAGCTCGTTCCCAATAAATTAAGCAGGCACTCAGCGCGGCAGCCTGATATTTGTATCCATGTCCTCCCGGATTATCAGTCTCTCCTCCTGCTCTCTCCCTGGCCCCTCAGGGAGCAATTATCTGTGAATGAGAACAGAATAACTCTTTTAGCAGAAGGTTTCCACACTCGCGCACAAGAAGCATTCTGAATGGATTTATCATGCTTGCTAAAAAGAGAGGTGGTAAAAAATCCCCCTTCTCTCTTTTTTTTTTTTCTCTGTTTTAAGGAGAAATCCCTGAAGCGGCAGCCGTTCCCCAGTGGCTCCACACACCAGGGGGAAAAAAGGAAAAAAAATAGCAAAAAAATGGATATAGTAAAACTTTTTAAGGGAGGCATGAATCGGTTCTTCAGAAAAACAAGGCAGCGGTGCCAACTGGAAATGTTTGCTTTGGGGGTGAGTTAGATGGCTGGCGTCAGCCAGGGCTAAAGACATGCCAGCGGAATGCAATATTGGGGAAGCAGCAGGTCACTCAATCACTGGCAATTTGCCCAGGAGCAACTGGATGCCTTCAGATTTTTTTTTCCTTGTGTGTGCATGTTGCTTTTTTTTTTTTTTTTTTCTCCTAGGCAAACAGAGCCCCAGCAGTTTTCAGGCTGGGGAGCTGGAGAATGGCATTTCTGAAAGGCACGTTCCTGCAGGAATACCCCTGTGGTCTGCTCGGCTGCACAGCGGTGACATCTGGCAGAAGTTGCTGTGTTGCAATGGATGAGGCTGAATCCTGCCTGCTGCTGTCTCTGTGCACAAGGCAGAAGATGCAGCACACTCTGACAGCTCTGCCCAGGCAGTGGACAGACCCAATGAAGGGATGGGGCAGGAGGAAGGGGCAGCAGTGTCAATACTTCCAAAATTACCCTCCAGCGAACTAGAATATTTTTTTTAATCCAGTAACAAGTATCAAATACTAGAGAAGAGACTTTTGTTTATATTTTGAGGAGGTCATAGGGCTTTTTTCAAGGTCAATTTGCTTACTGGAGTGGAGAAATTAGGTAAAAGACAAGAAGAAAAATTTCTCCTAATGAACAATGTCCATTAACTCCCCACAGCACAGGAGGAGGGAAGGACCCAACAGGCATTTTTGTCTGTACATCTGTAGTTTTTCATTGCTGTATCATTTGTGCAGAGTGCCAGGCTGCACACAGAGCCCAAATAACCCAGGGAGGGGAGACGTCCCAGCAGGAGAAGCTCTAAATGAGCTGGTGGCCCAACTCACAGCAACCACCAGCATTAGGGATTTGCCCTTTTTGCCAACATAGGAAATCAGCCTTCGGCCAGCAGCTGAATGCAGCACAGTCACCAGCATGTGATGGGCTGATTATGACTGTGGCAGTTTTCCAGAGGTAAAAAGGAGCAATAAAATTGTCCTCATTGTTGCCTTCTGCATCCGTATGGGTAAAACCTAACGTGTGAGAGGGAGGGGAGCTCCTGTGAAATCAAACCCAGAGACCATGCTGTACCTGAGGCTCCAAACCCACAGGGTTCAGTACACCTCAGAAGCATTTTCAGTTAAACATCATCACCAGCAGCAACCCATCTTCCACCACAATGTCACCACTTCACAGGGCAAATGCAGATGGAGGAGAAGTGATCTTCCACAGTGGCTAATCTTATCAACCCATGAAGAGATTGGAGAGAAAGTATAATGTTTGGAGTTGAATTCCAACTATCGTCAGCAGATACAGATTGCTGAGGGGCCTCCTAAGCAGGTTCTATACCTGTGTCTTCTGATGTCTCCTGACCTAGCAGCTGCCCTTGCACTGGCATGCCATGATGCCCAGTGACACAGCCACCAGCGCACCCAAGTCCAAAGACCATCAGACTTCAACGCAGGACACAATTCTCACCTGAAATGCAGTCTTTTTTCCCCAATTCTGGCTTCCAGAGCCATTGGTCCTGCAAAGATGATTTCAGTTTGATCAGTCTTGCCTCTCCATCAACTCCTTTCTTTTTACATTTTCAGCCTGGTTTTGGATCTTGATTCAGCTACAGGGGAGAACATATTAAAATGCCCTCACCATTCAAGGTCTCCATCACTCTCCTTTTCTGCATCCTTTTTTGTCTTACTAAGATTCATGCTTGGAACAAGAGCTTGTCATTAGATGACTGGACAAGGGCTTTAGTTAAAATGGATTGCATTCCCAGGTCAGTCACCAGTTTCTTGTGTGATCTTGAGAAAAATCCCTCTGCCCCAGATCCTGCTACAGTAAAATGAATATTATAACCTTTTCTTCTGTGCTTTTTTTAGTCTAAAGAAAGAAACCCTCTCACACAAAGTATATGTGCAGCAAAACAGTGAAAATTATTTGGTTTTATTGTAAAGTAACTTTGACCATTATGTAACGAAATACCCAAGTTCCTTACAATGTCTTGAGGAAAAGAAGCATTCATCAACTTATTTTCTACAATTAATCCCTGCAAAAAAGTATCACAGCAGAGTGTCCAAGTCATACAACTGTTCTATATCCTGTGATTGTCCATTCAACCATGACACCTAATCACCTGCCTGCAAGTGCCTCCTTCTTCCCAGGAACACCTTCAGTCTGGTTCAAGGGAGCACTGAAGAGCAGTGAGGAAAGAAAGTGAGGACACACTCAATCACCCTGACAGATAAATGTCACAGTGAGGTCTCCCACATAACACTGTGCTCCAGGACAGCAGATCAAGGCAAGGAGGCAACAGGAGATGGGCAGAACTGAGCCCTTCCCTACTCAGTGTTACTGTGTAACTTAGGGAAATTGGTTTTGTTTCCTGTACCTTGGTTTCCTCATCTGGAACATGGAAATACTGATCTTGGCTTCTTTTTAAAGCCCTTTCAGATGAACAGCCCTTTTAAAGAGGTAAGCTGTATTATAAGCAACGGACTCTCACGTCTGCCAAGAATCAAAAGTGATATGAGGGTGATGAAATTCAGGACACCTCATCAGCAAAGCATGTTGTCCTGGCCTTCAAGACAAGGTTAGGGCTCTTGGAGAGAGCTCATTCCTTTTTGGGACAGAAAGGAGTGGACAGAGACCCAACACATGCTTTCCTATTATTAGTCATTTGTATCCATGTATTGCCACAAATGTGTACAGCCCTCAACAACCCACCAAAGCAAGGGCATATCCTAAAGCTGTCGATCCCAAGAGCTCAACCATGCAATGGCAGCTGAGGAGAAGTGGCCAGGTAATTTCTCCACGATGGCTCAAGCAGGATGGATGCAACAAGTCCTCAACAAGCCAGAAAGGAAGCCTGAAAGGCCCATTCAGAAGGGCCGGAGAGGGACAAGGGCAGGCAGAGAGACCTGCCCAGGGACCAGCTGGAGAACATGGCATCTCCAGAGGACCAGGTGGGTGACTCACATTTGGCTGGGGGAAGGAAGCTGGAAGCAGGCGAGATGCAGGCACAGGCAAAGGTTCGTGAGGACCTCACAAACAGGGCTGGAAGCACGACCGAGAGCTACTTTGCACGGCAGGGCCAAATCCGTCCCTGGCACAGCTCCCCTCCAGCCGCTCCTGTGTGTTTGTGTAAGGATCCAGCTCCGGCCGCGCTGGGAGGCACCGGCTGCAAGGGGTTGGCATGCCATCCTGGAGGCCCAGACACGAGGACAGTGCCAGATGCCAGGCATATTTTTTCAGCTGCGCGGGCTGCGGGTTGTCACACGGGGCTCGGCGTGCACCTGCGCGACCCTGAGCCGCCCGGCTATTAACAGCCGGCGACAGCGCTCTGATGCCGATCGCTGACCGCTGCGCTCCCCAGCCGAGCGATAAATCACCCTCCCCGCTGACAGCCACAGGGCTCTTCTGCAGCCAGGGCCGATGCAAATGCTAATGCACCTAATACTTGCTCCATGGCAGGATTTGATCCCAGCTCCGCCGCACCCTGCCACTCCGGGTCACTGCTCACGGGATGCCCAGTGCTCCTGGTGCTCCCGGTCCAGCCCTGCGAGTTGATGCCGCTCTAACGGTCTCCTGAGGCTGTTGCTGAATGTTTGAGGTCCTCCAAGCAGAGATGAGACCAGCATAAATTTCTGGGAGAGGAGCTGACACGAGGAGGACCGACACAAGATGTGAGGTGGCTGGGGTGTGTTTGGGCACATCTAAAGCGCCCAGAGGCGAGAGCTGCAGCAGGCATTGAGCATTTTGCAGCTAAAACCTTCTCAGACATGAGGGATAGCATCTAAAGGTGTCAGGGAAAAAAAATGGAGAAAGTTTGCCTATTTTCTCACTCTCTCAACACCAGCCTAAGAACCAGTCCTGCATAATCCTAGTACACACACAGGAAAAGTCTTGTCATGTCCAGCCCCTTTGCAAGAAACATGCAATGGGTGATGTCCTTCCTGTTCTCTCTTTTCTTTCACTGCTGGTCCAAAATAAGCACAATCAGACTAACAGAGCTAGTTAGCATCAGGATGGACCACAGGCTCTTGGGAAACAGATTTTGCAGACTGGGACAAAGAAAAATTATTTCCCAAGCATCATGTGCACAGCACAGCCGGCTCTGTGACTTTTCCTCATCAGTTCTTGGTTCTAGCACAAAGATGATTTTTAATGCCAAAGCATTGTGCTTCTTCCCTCTTTATTTCAGGCCGCAGGCTCACCACATTCTGGACTGGTTGCAACCCATCTGGTTTCACTAATACTTCTAATATAATATTTATAACTAGCTAAGGGCTGATCATATGATGGGTGTAATCTCTAAATCATGTGCCAGTTGTGGCCATTCTACCCCTCAAGCCATTTTTCTGTATTTTGTGTCCATAGCCTGCTGGGGTATTTGCACGTTTTGTTGCTGTTATTGCTTTCCACCTTTGCAGCCTGTCATTAAAGAAGGCTGTCAGTAATTGAGAAAGAGAAAAACCACTTTGTTTCCACCCAAAAAAAGGAAATGAGATGAGAGAATCAATCAAAGGCTCTGCTTGCCATCATCTTTGGATTTTCTGAAGGAACTGATGCTTAGGAAAGTTGTTCAATCTAAGCAAAATCATATTCTCAACAAGTTCCTCCTTCTCACTGCCAGAAGAATCATCCAACAGAAACCAAAACCAGGTCTGACAGTTTTAGCTCACCCGTAGCCAACTGTGGAAGCCCAATGAACATCTTCAATGGATACAGAACATATGCTAGCACACCATCAGATGCCAAGGAGGAAAGATTCCCCATATTAAAGGGGGAGTTCTCATTGCATCCAGATAGTTCCTTCTTGTTCTTTCTGCCCTTCCCACCCTATGTGGCTAGGGTGGGCAAGTGGGAGGGATCTCTGGATAGATGCTCAGATACATCAAGAAGTGTTCTTGACCCCTCCCAAATAGTACTTTATAAAATACCTCAAAGAAATGTTGAGTGAAATCATATTTGAGAAAAGCAAATGAGTAAACAAACAAAAACCACTTTTACCTTAGTTTTGAAAAGAATGAATACCATTAGTGTTAAGCCACTGGCACCAGGCTAGGATTTGGCCCTGTGTGGCTGCACAGAGGCAGGAGAGTGAATTCTCCCTTTCCACGGGTGCTTATAGTTGGCCACAGCCTATAAAAGCAAATGATTTAATGATTCAGTCTGGCAAGCAGGGAAGGATGACTTCAGGTTTGAGCTTCCCACATCACTTCTACCAGCTCCCCCTGGAGATCCAACACATCAGTGGCCAAGACAATTGCACACCACAGAGCCAAGTAGTGCTGCCTTCTCAGGCACAAAGGAGGGTTCCTCCATGGCACACAGGAATTTAGCAGCAAAACAGAGGCTGTGCATCAACTCCAGGAGGACAAACTAAACCTCTCCTTTTTATTCAGAGCCTTTTAGCAGCAACAGCCGCTACCTTGTGAGTCAGTTTATTCAGAGTGGCTCCCCACTAATGGGATTAAGAAACTCCTCACTGCTTGGATCAATTCACAGTGGAAAGATCCAAAATCAACTGATGGAAAACAGGATAATTCTTCCTGAAAAGGGAGTGAGATTGTTTGTGGAACCAAATGATCAAACAATGTCTCTGAGTACTTCAAACACATCATGCATGGAGACACGTACCCAAACTCTGCTGGGGCACAGGGCACGATGATGCAGGCACACAGTGTCAGTGCATGGTAGGGACCCCATGGCCTACACTGGGGTGCAGTTCTGTGGGGTGGTCAGTGTTTGAAGGCAGGAGAGGTGACAGGGGAAAGAAGCAGTCATTGTCTCAGGCAAAAACCTCAAGGCTGGAGGCTCAGCTCCATTGAGGAGCTCATACTACTTGAAGGACCTTACAAACCTGAATAGCCCCAGCACTGCTTTTACTGAGCAGTCACAAACAACACATCCACCATCATGTGAGGATGTGCAAAACACTTCTCTCCATTGCAGAACTGGGTTTCCCTATCCCCATAGACACCACATGGCCTCATACCTTGCACAAACCCCTCTCTCCAAGGAGAAAGATACTCTCAAACTCCTTCAGTACCAACCTTGCCAGACTAATTTTCTGGTTCATCCAGCTCTCATGGGATTTGGCACTGAATGGGGTGAACTGGCTGAGCACTGGCAGACACCTAGAGTTTGTTGAGACCCACCAAGTCTGCATTATAAAGCATGAGAGTTACTCAATTGGCCTTGTTTCCTGCTCTGGCTCTATCTTAACCATTTGCCACACAGACAAACAAACCTAGGGCCCTGCCTGCCTGAGGCATCCTGATGTGTCATGCACCGATCTCAACTTGGTACACATGGTCAGAGCACCAAAATGCTACACTCCGGTGGGAATGAGGCTATCTTGCCAGCACCAGGCACCAAAAGCAGGTGGTCACTAAAAGGGTTGTGGCTGTCATCTCAGGTGACATGGTAGATTCCTTTCCCAGGCATGTAACCTGGTGTTTGGAGTTCACTTTGTAAGAAAGAGGAAAACTCAAAGAGCCTGTATGTGTGCAAATGTTTTGCACTACAAGCAGTCACACATTTAACACATGTACATAATTTCAACTCTGAGAAGCTTTAGGACCTTGTCAGAAATTATCATTACAAGTTTCATATATCTCCCATTTTCCTTTCCTCTCGTGGCAGGGAGTGAAGCCATGTGACACACAAGAGCCAAACCTGTCTAGTCAGGACCCTACTAAGGGTTTTCAATGTTAACAGCTCAAAATGACATTATTCAGACTCTTCTCCACTCCTGGAGGAGTTTAGTTTCACTAAACATCTGAAATTTCATGCTGAAAACAGAAACTTCTCAAAAATATTTGTTTCATGCATTTGAGCGGTAAATATTTTAGAGCAGCCCTGGAAATGCTCTTTTGCCTAGCTCAGTTCAGTGCACATTACCCATTTTAAATAGCAGTTGGAACACTGTCATCTGGACCTTTTAACAGAGAAATCTTTTTTACCCCCCCTTTCAGGTAAGCTCAGTAATAGATCCTCATAATGCCTCTATGGCTTTCCTCTATGGCACCCCATTTCCATTCTCATTGTGACAAGGTTTAATAGTTATCAATCACCTACTTGCAGATTTGAAAGTGAATGGGTATCTCAGGAATTTACCAGGAGCTCTCAATGTCATTAGGAACAATCAGTGGCAGGAAAATGGGTGTAAGTTAGAGTGAATGCTAAATTAAAGGGCCTTAATATTGTTTGACTGTGCATCGTGCTTGGCTCTGCTCAAAAGTGGGTGGGAAAGCACAAGAATAAAAACGTCCACATGAAAACTGGACTCAGGTCCACAGCACATATTTCAATAGGCTCCTGTTTCAGGGCAGCTGAGGTTAGCTTTCTGATTAACACAGCCCAGTATCACAGAGAAACATTATCGACTGTTTCTGTTGTGCTAATATCCAATTTATTTTTCAGCAGTGCAATTTCCTGCCTGCTCTTTGAACAGCTATCAAAGGACAAGACACCAGATCATGGCAGACATTCTTCTAGTGCTGACATCTGCTAAACTAGTCAGCCTGTTCCTATACAGCCCACTCAATGCATCCTGAAATATTTTATAAGCCACTAGTGGAACAGAGAATGCTAATGTGGGTCCCTGACCTTTATTTGAGCCACCTTGATGTTCAGTGCAGATGGGGAATCACACTTCAGCAGCCAGAATTTCTGGGTTCATTCAGCTTAGGGTTTCTGTGTTACCTCCAAACCCAATAAAATTCACTTAACACCATCTGGCACTTCATATCCTTCACTGTTATTTCATCTGAGAGCACTGGCAAATCTGCATATGAGGCTTAATCCAAAAGCCTCTGAAAACCAATGGAAAGATAGTTTTGGATCCCCCCTAAAAGTGCAAGACTTTATTTAGAAAACTGTTTTCTACATCTTTGCTGGAAGGTGTTCTTCCTTTGAACAAGCACTCAACCAGCAGTGAACACATTTCAAAAAAACATCTGGACACCTAGGAAAAGGTTGGTCTAATTAAATTTAGAGAAGCCAAGAAATATTGCTAATAAGTTATTACCCAAACTCTTACTTGTTAGCTCTGTTGCTATTTTTGCATTGGGTGACACCATTGATATTATGAATATCAATGTGTTTCACAAACACAGTCAAGTACTGCAAGGGACACTCACAGCCCATTTTCAGAGTTATTCATGGGACTTTCAGTCTCCGTGTCACTGTCTCTCATGAGCTCCATAGCTATATCCCAAAATGTTTTCCATATCAGTGCTGACTTCTCACTGAGTTTTGAGTTCTGAGAAAAAGGGAAGGGGAAGGGGAAGGGGAAGGGGAAGGGGAAGGAGAAGCCATCTGAGAGATCATCACTCATATGACTGGCCAAAGGAGAAAGTGCCAAGACTGACATGGCAATCAACCTCTTCGCATTGCTTCCATGTCATTCAGAGGGATGGATGTGCCCAATTCTCAGCACTGAATGACTTGTATCCAAGATAGCAGAATACCAAAATACAAGGCAAACTCCCACTCTAAGGCTGCTTCATATTGACAATGGATCAACAAATTTTGTCCAGAGCTTAGTGCTTCAGCAGCTCCAGTATTCTGGGCTTTACAGAGAGACTTCGTGTATCACAAGTTACCTGCTGTACTTCAGCCCATCACCAATTCCTCTTTTCCTGTTTCCTTTCAGTACACAGTTTCACCAGGACCCTGATCAGTGTAGAAGTGAGAAGTTCACAGACCAAACTGTCAGAAAGTTGCGAATGCCCACAGAGTATTCATTTATGTGCTGTGAAACACGTTAGGAGGCCAAGGTGGAGAAAGTGTATTGCAGAGTCGGCTTGAATTTTGGCAGGGGTCATCTTTTATATCATATTAAACCTAGGAAGACATTTATTGACTAGTACTAACCCAAGTCCTGCATTAAACTGACATATAGGTTACCAGTCACATCTTTCATATGTTAAGTAACTAAGCTTTTTCTCTACTTTTAGGATGCTGACAGGCAGTAACACAAAACTGAAGAGTTGTACTGAAAGAAAGATGTCAAGAGACGTTAGGAGTCAAATAGTTTCAGGCCTTGGACTTCATTTAAACAGTACATTTTCAATGCTATATGTTAATAGAATGAACAACAGAATAAAGTCTACTAGAAGTGACATATGGGAATGAAGTTCGAAAAGGAAATATGAAAGAAACATGCACATAGGTAAGCCAATGTTAAAAATCAATATAAATCTATTAGAAAACATTCTGAAGTGCAATTTCCTACAGCTTTGAAAGCTAATAATAAAAGTTGTCTCAAACACTTCCAAAGCAAGTAGTTTGCTGGACAGCTGCTCAAGACTGATAGGTGATCAATATGTGATAGGTGAGCACTCAAGACACATTATGTCATGATAGCAAAGTCAAATAAATACTGAGGATGCACCCCACACTACAGCCTTTCTTTACTGGGAACACATCTGAAGAGACATCTTAAATTGAAGCATCAGTAGAAAAGATTTTCAGACAAACTGATAAAGTGAATAAGACAAATCTGCAAGACCAGACGGTATTCACCCAAGAGCTCTATGGAAATGCAAAGAGGAAATTGTTGAACAGTTATCCACGGTGCAGAGCCAACCTGCTGTTTAAATCAGCCTATGTCAAAAGAATAGAAGCAATAAATGTGATATTAAAAAGAAATAGCAATTTCCAGAAATGGCTCATAGAAAGAATAAAGACAGACAAGATTCTGTGCAAGGCAAACTGATAAATATTCTAGAAAAGAACATTAGACATATCAGGGAGCAAAATGTAATGGGGAGGAGTCAAGTATTGCATCTATAAGTGGAAGTTATGGCTCAGAAATCAAGTTCCTTGAGAGTGCACTGAGGTTTGGAGGATGGTGATCTGAATGATATCATTTACTTGGTTTTCCAAATGGGAGGAACGTATGAAAAATCGAGTTGCTCTTGAACAAAGGAGTAGGTCATTTTGTGGATCAACAACTGGTTGAAGATAGTAGACCAAGAAGGAATAAATGACCAGGTTTCATAACAAAGGGAACTGACCTGCAGGGCTGGATGAGGCTCTATGCTGCTAGGACCTTGGAGCTCAATACACACATTTATTCTAGAAAAGGCATGAGAAATGAAGAGCAGGGTGATGACTTTTTCTGGTGATACCAAATCATCTAAACTATTGCAAACTGCGCTACTAAGCTACTGTGGATGGTTTTTTAAAAATGAGAACTTAGTGCCCTATGGGAACTTAAAAAGCAAAGAGAAAATTAAAAACTATAGGAAAAGACATCAGAGCAATATAACAAATTTTTGCACATAGCTCCAATGCACCAATCTCCTACAGGATAAAGAAGAACTACAAAAGGCAAGCAAGGGCAACAAGATACCAGAGATATGAAACAGTTTCCAGACAAGAGCAAAATAGGCTAAACCCCTTCATCCTGAGGGAAAAAAACAAGAGAGGGGATCTGAGAGAGGTCTTTGAAGTCATGATTTGCACAGAGATGAACCTAAAATAATTTTGCACCTTTTCTCAGAATTTTAAGGGCCAGACACTCACTAGTGAAATGATGAGGCAACAAGTTTAAAACAGAAAAAAAGAAAAATAATATTTCTCTCACAAATAAGTTACAGGACTGTCATGGACACTAAAAATTGCAAAGTAGTACAAATGGGCTTAAAATAGCAATTGTAGCTAGCTCCAGCAGGGCTACTAAACACCATAGTCCAAACTCAGTCTTTACTTCGGGAGGTCCTTTAGCTGCTGACTGCGAGAAGATGGGATGATGTACCACGAGCAGGACCACTCTGCACTCAACATGGTCCTTATGGGTTTTTTTTTCCAGCTTCCTACAATCTTTCTGTTTTATAACAACACAACCCTGGACTCCGATGACCTTATTCACTAACATGCCTCTAAAGTACTGTATCCCAATGTGAAGTTCAGCCTTAACAAGCTGCTAAATGAAATTTTGTGGAAAAATACCAAATTGCACCATTGACATAGTCCAACAGGAAATTCAGCCCTTCTCATGAAGTATTAATAGAAGAAAATTGATAAACTTCAGCAGGTGATGAGACCTCCCTCATGAACATAAGCCTCTGGGAATCCTCTACCTTCTCAAAACCTTGATTTCTGCACCATCAAGGTGACTGCCCACTGGAGATGAGGCTACAGTAGCTCATACAAATGAAGCTCTCAGTGGTGGTACTCTTCACTTTTCACCATTAAAAGCTCTTCTATACCTGAAGCATCTGACTAGAGACTTTAGAATAGATGTGCCTCTAATTGCACTCTCTTTACATAACCACAAAGGGTCATTGGGAATTCCTGGGACTTTGCAGACCACAGCCAAGAGCCACCACTGAAAAATCTGGCAAACAGATGCTTCCATTGCCCTAACCCACAAAAGTAAGTTTCCATCTAAAATCCATAGGTTTGAACTAAAAAAAGAGACTGTCCTGTACCTATGTTCAATTTAATGGCCACTGCCTTTTTTCTAAAACAAAAGAATATTAAGTTAAATACTAATATCCTCACACCTCATCATTTCTTTTTTTTATATTTTCAGGGGATCTGAAACTTTAAAAAGAGAATCAGCAAAGCCCAAAAGATGCTCAATGCACATGTGGAAACTAAGTTTGTTCTAATGTTGATAGTGAGCATCTTGGTGCTGTAGGGCACAGGGACCACAGTGAGGTGGTGGGCTGGGGCAAGGAAGGACACGATACTGCTGCTTGGATCACTTGCCAGGATTGACAGGAGATCAGGAACACTACAAGGAACAGCCCACTAGAGGAGTTTTGGCAGAGCTGGGACTGCACCTCATGTCCATCCACACACACAACCCCTCTCCTGACCACAGGAACAACCTCCCAGCCTCAGACAGGTCCTAAACAAACATATGGGAAGATTTTTACTGGTTTTAATGATGGATGAGGTCAGATCGAGCTGAAGCCAGACCAGCTGCCAGTGCAACTGTGCATAAATCAGTGGATTGGCTCACAGATGGAGAAAGAGTTGAGGTTTTTGCAGGTCCTTACCCAGCTATTCAACCTCCCATATATCTGACATCCAAGCAATTTTGGAGCCAGTATCTGGTCTTCTTGAAGTCAATGGATGAGTTCGCCTTGGCTTTGATTGCCCCAGGGTCACTGTCTAAGCTGCTAGGGCATGGCTAAGCCTCCTGGCAGGTTAGTGGAGACACGTCTTTTGCCATGCCTCAGCAGGAGGGAGGCACTGAGGCATTGTTTTGGGTAATGTAGTAATTCCATAAGAGCTAGGCTGAGAACTTCAAGTTTTTTTCCATTTCAAACAGCATTGGGTCTTTTATAAAATTAAGCCTCTCAGCCTGTAGCAGGGTGCATCCAAACTGATTTGTAAGATTGCCAAGGACCCAGTGTCTCCCACCAGAAGTATGTTGATGTATCAGAAGGTCAGATACATGTTGGGGATTCAATGATATTAGGGCCAGAGGGGTCCTGTATGATTATTAGCCCAGCTTTCCACACAAAATAAATTCATACAATAACTCCTGTATCAAATCCGCAGCTTAAACTGTAAAACACATTTTTAAGAGGCATCCAGCTCTTATTTATGCAATTCAAGCAGTGTGGACTCCACTATCCTGTTCTGTAATGTATCGCTAAGATCACCATGTTTGGCATAACTGCATAGCTCTTATCACAAGTCTCATTTGTTCTGCCTCTGGATATCACTGCACTTCTTTCTGATAGACAAGAAAGCCACTGGACAGCAGCAATGTCTCCCTCATGCAGATGTGAATGGGCAATGAGGATGTCATC
The DNA here is from genome assembly GCF_000695815.1 of Acanthisitta chloris. Classification (NCBI taxonomy): domain Eukaryota; kingdom Metazoa; phylum Chordata; class Aves; order Passeriformes; family Acanthisittidae; genus Acanthisitta; species Acanthisitta chloris. Next base: position 86,055 of record NW_008682036.1, read on the forward strand.
CTTTGCTCTTTGCAGAGATAACACAGACAAAACATATTTTTAAGACCTTGGATCACTGTGGGAAGGGGAGGAGAGGAGAGGAGAGGAGAGGAGAGGAGAGGAGAGGAGAGGAGAGGAGAGGATTAAATCTCATCATTCAGGCTAAGAGAATAAAATTAAGCTGCAGACTGTCATAAGCACTTTTCCTTCTAAGTGCATATTGACTGTGTCAAGTAAAAAATACGCATTTAAAAAGAAATACGATTTTAAGCCAATGACAGATATGATTCCAATTTACATTGTGTGTGAATAATTCTTATTTCCTACCTCATTTCACTATCCTTCCTCAGTTTCATATTATCCAAAAGGACTATCCCATAATCCTGCCCATGCACATTTGCCAAGTCTCCAAACAGCTTTAAAAAACCCCACTGATGAGAGACCACCAACTTTACAGGTTCTTACAACTCCCACTGTACATTTTATGGGCATTTAGCAATGCTACAGAGTTTTCCTAATGCTGGAGAAATTTCACTTCTCTTCACTAATAATAGACATGTGTTTCAGCAGCCCTTTCTCACTTTCCCTCTCCTCGCTTGCCTATATTCTCAAACTGCTCCTTTATAAGATGTATTTTTCATAGAACTATAAAAACAGAGCCTTTTTTTTCACTTTTTTTTCCCCCTCAGATTAAGGACTGGACAAACTTTTAGCCTGCCAAGCTTTTTCTTTATTTCTTTTTCTTTGTTGTTGTTGTTGTTTAAATACTTCACAATAAAAGAATGTGCTCCTGATGGAATTTTTATTGCAAAAAGAAAAGTTCTCCTTCCTTACATCTTGCACACTTTGAAACATATACTGAAATTCTGAAACCGCCTGAGAAAGACGGCTGCTCACATGCTGTCAGACTATTAATGATAATGTCAGAGTATATGACACTTATTTAAACATTAAAAGAAGAAGGATTAAGGCTGCGTCTCAGTCTCGCTTTGATGATTCAGCTTTACGTTGATATCCTCAGCATGCCACTTGCGATCAGACTTCTGGTTTTGCTCTTCAACAGCATTTTTAAATAATTCCTCTTGCCTAGGAAGGATGTTGGAAAATGTACATGAGAGTAGATGTTCATTTTTAACAAGTGCAGAGCTCTGGTTTTCACAGCATTTGGAGTGTGTTCTGGTTTTCAGAAGTACAAAGTTGTCACCAGCTGAATCACCTTTCAGAAATGCTCAGGATGCTTTCCTGGGGAAAACATCTGGTCCTTGCTTTGGAGACACCCACCTGCAGCACGTCTTTTGCCCATCACCTACCCCAGGCACTGAAAACCAGACTTTCAAATACCCCAACTGCACCTACAACTAATTCTTGCCACCTAGTAGATCATTTCCATTTCCTTTTCCTTTCTAAAAAATGTATTGTCTGAAGACACATTTTGGGATTTCACAGTTATTTCTTTCAACCACATTGGTTTTTATCAGTGCAGAGAGCCACCCAAGGAGGTTTGTCACCCACTGGCAGAAGGCAGAGATGGATTTACAAAATGGCACTGTAGTGTCAGGGAGAGCTCGACCCTGTACTAGATGGAGTTAATCCATGACTGTGAGTAGCACAGTGCCAGAGGATGCTGGGATGAGAGGTTAACACTTCTCCACTGATTTTTACCCAGGACTCTTATGTCCTTGACAGGGGACTGGCAAATGGTTTATTTCCTTATTTATAGAATTGTAGAATTATAGAGTCATTTGAGTTGGAAAAGACCTCTACAATCATCAAGTCCAGCTGTTAACCCAACACTGCCAAGGCCACCACTAACCCATGTCCCTAAGCACCACATCTACATGTCTCTCAAATCCATCCAGGGATGTCAACTCCACCAGTTCCCTGGACAGCCTGTTCCAGTGCTTGGCAGCCCTTTTGGTCATGAAATTTTTCTTAATATGCAACATAAACCTCCCCTGGTGTAACCTGAGGCCATTTCCTCTTGTCCTTTATTTACCCTTGAAGACAGAGGTAGCACAGTTGCATGACAAGTTTCTTGGCTGGTGTTTATACTGAAGTTATTTTTTGGAGGGTCTCAAAGCGAAGGACTCAACCCTTTTCCACCTCACTAGTGTGCAGCCACAGACACACCACCACATCACAAAATGCCAGGTATATTAAACAGGACAGGGCTAGGTTAGCTTTGCTCACCCCAAGCACAGAGAACCCAGACCTAGCAAACTGAGGAAATGGGAGGACAGAAAGGAGGCAGAGCAGTGGGATAGGACAGTGGCACTGGACCACCAGCTTGGCTCTGCCATAGATGAAAGTTTCCCTAGAGTCTGTCTATGATCTGCAAGCACCTGCCTTGCCCATATCTGTGAAACACAGACCTGTAGGACACTGCAGAACTGTTGAAATGATGCAACTCCAAGTCCATACATAATGTGGTCTGCAGAAAGGAAAGGTCAGAAGTTTTGCTACAACTCACAGCCATGGTCCTGTTGCTCTGCACAACTCCCCACAGCCAGGTGATTACCTCCACTTGGTTTTCACGTCATGCCATCATTTTGGCATGTAGGCACCACACAGCAGAATGAGCTGCTGCATCCATATGGCATAGAGCCATCAGCACCACCTGGAGATTTTCTTGCATTTGCTCCTAAAAGCCATGTTTCTCCAGTGGCATGACATGAGGTCACACTGCTCCTAGGCCAAATACCAATGCCAGCATGCCCATGCTGCTTTTGTTTCCAGAGGCCAGGGGGGTCTCTGTGAGACCATTGCTGCCTATCTCCATGACACATGGAAAGCATGCCAATGGCTCTGGTGCTACCACGGCACATGCAGAAGGGCCAGGATTGCTCTTCAGGGAAACATCCTTGCTGAATTGAAAGAGCAATTCTCAGACAAGTAGCTTAAGATGGTAGAAGAGGTTGCACGGATCCTTTCATTGCAATTTAAATCTCTCTCCCTTCAGTTTAGTCTCAAGCAAGTTTTAGTTTCAACCACCTTTAAGGCAAACAGGAGTAACCCAATTGGATGGTAACAGGGGAGTCCGTATGCAGCTCACACTGCTGTAACTGTCGAAGCAAAAGCAGGTTAATGCACTCAGTGCAGGTTTGTATGTACTCAAGTGTCTGAGCTCCATGGTTGGCAGCTGTCACTGCTGTACCCTCTGTGAACACAGCACAGACAGGGACGGGTTGTATGCACCACACAGTGCGTCACCTTGAGGGACAAGGACCGTCGTGACTCAGCCCTGACTTGGGCCTCCCCAGCCATCCTATGATACCCATAACCACAGGGATACTAAAAGGAGAGAAGGAGAAGGTCTGACAGGCGGTTATGTGACTAGGGACACTCAGGTTTAGGTTTCTTCTTGGAAGCACTCCGTAATGCAGTGACCGCCAAGGGAGCAGCTACGTACCCAGCACCCAGAAGATACAAATGCCTTAAGGGCAAAATGTGAAAAAGTGGTGTAAATGGCTGGATTTGATCCATGGAGTCAAGCTCGAAGAGCAAGGGGATTTTAGGTAGGCAGAATTTAATGGCTGAGACTGCAATTTTGGCCAAGATCCTGGGGATCCTTCTCTTGAGAGAAGAGCCACCAAATGTTTAACATAGGATTCCACTGAAGATCCTGCTGGAGGGGCTGGTGCTACATTGGGACATTTGGGAGAAACCCGGTCAACTGAAAATCCCTTTGCTGGCTCTCAGCTTTGAGAGTCAGTGGAACTCAGAGACAAAAGATAGAGAAAACAGTCATTAGGGCATGCCCTAGCATTAGCAGCAATAATTCACAGGCTCTGGCTGAGGATATCAGGGCAGTTTGCCAGCACCACCACAAGGCAGGGGGGTGCTGCTACCCACACTGGGATGTCAGGCACTTCGGAGTTCAACTGACTCACCTAAAGTCCTTCTGCAAAAGGAAATCAACCTGCAGTGACACCTGGGACACGGGATATAATGGAGGAGGCAGCACAGCTATGTTCCAGATATGGTGCTGAACCAGGACTCAGCATATCTTCTCCAGTACTATCTCTAGTACCTCTACTTTCTTCACCTGAAGAAACCCTTGTGTCTGCTCTGGGGCAGCTTGGCCACAGCAGGATGAACCTGAGGACCTAAGTCACCAGGCAGACCTCGTCTTGCTTCAAGGACCTCAAGCAGGTCACTAGAAGCTCCCTCCACACATCCCACGTGGAGCTGATGGCTGCTAGGCTGACACCTTCGTGGGAAGAGGAGGAGGAGGAGGGCTAGGAACCAACACCCCTTTCCCTGCTGTGAACTCAAGCATCTTACAGTTTAGATCTCATTGATTCTCAGTACAATTTTATGTCTAAGGGGTTTAGGTAACTTGAAAACAGAAACCAGGCACCTAAATAACAGAGATACTTTTAAAAATGACAGAGGATCCCCTGAGGTCCCCTCTGTCCCAAATCCTCCTACAATCCTGAGAAATGCAGTTTATTTCCAACTGTGTCACAGCTCTGACTGTGAACTGCACCTCTTCATCCCTCCCTCCCACCCTGCCTGTCTGCTCTGCAGAGACCCCTCGACCTGCTCTCCCCGAGGCTGGGCTAAGTGGAGTTAAGGGGTTTCGGGGTGCCAACAGCAGTCAGTCCACGGCTGGCAGCAATTACCCACGCGTGCAGGCTCCCTGGTGATGCCTGTGAAAAGCAGAATAATTCTTGCAAGCAGATCCGAAGTCGGTAGCAGAGGAGCTACCGAAGGTTTCCGGGAGGGACGCGAGGGATGTCTGCGAGGTGCTGGAGTTCCCCAGTTCCCCATCCCGCCGGGGTGCCTGTCTTCCTCCCGGGCACATTTAGAAAGGCAATGCCAAGTCAGGCACCCCCTCAACTCGCAGAGCTCTGGACGAGAGAAACCAGTGACAGGAGACGAGAAGCGGGATGAAGTGGGTTGGAAACCAAAGCAAATCACAGATTTCCATAGGGAAGCAAGGCAGGGGGTTGGGGGAAGCGCACACGGTGGGTCGCGGCGAGTCTCCGGGGGGCAGGATTTCTCTTCCATCGCATGGAAGAGCGAGATTAAAGAAGAAAGTGGGAGTGGGGTGGGAGGGAAGG